>NC_088203.1:43885859-44185859 GCF_037126465.1 Ornithodoros turicata | reverse complement strand
AATAGGAACACAAATGGCTGATAAATCTGCTACAGAATCTGGGCCAAGACGATGAGCACTTGGAATCATCACAGTTCGTACCATGCAGAGGAAGAGTAGAGTTCCCTCAAATTTTGTGCTACTTTTTCTGAATTACTTGTAATTATGCTGCAGCCACATAGGCAGCAGTTCAAATGCTACTCAAAATTGCCAAAACTTCATGCTAGCACTCAATTCTTTTTACACACTTTGGTTTGTGATGTGATGAATGTTTCGGTGACTGCCATAGGCCCGGTTTCACCAACTCTGGTTAACTGAACCAATATCAAGGGTTGCCAATTCTTGAACTTAACAGTCACTTCTTTCTTTCCATCGGTGATGTGGTGAATAATTCAGTAATAACTCCTTTAGTGAAGCAGATAGTTTAATGACCGTTCATCTTAGTTCAGATGCTGAAAAGGTTGGTGAGACTGGGTCATTATGTAGCCTTTGTGTTCTGGTGCTGTGCAATGGTTTTTCGAGGGACTCAAACTACAAAAAAGGTTAATAATAAAAAAAATTCTTGGCATACCTACCTACATACATGACCCGGACAGCACGTAAGAAACTCAACAGAATATAAATGTCATCATGACATTGGTCGACAGACTGATACCGAAACAAATCGGAAGGGCAGGGTTGGGTTCCACGAATGGGCACTTGTTCACAGCCTCCTCTTGAAAGAAAAGTAGGACCGAAAATCGCGTGCTCTCTCAGAGACCACTGTAATCCCCTCAAGACCGTGCCTTTTAGACGCGAACTCGTCCCCCGTAGCTTTCAGCGTACCTCAACTGTACCAAATTGGTGGCTCTGTTGAACAGTGCAATGTCATTTGTTTTTATGATGAACAGTATGATGTCATTTGTACCGTTTCCAAGGCACTTTGTACAAGGGTTTTGCATGCCAGCAGCGTGCTGTCTGCGAAAGGAAGTTTTCGTGTCCACTTCAAGAAGACAATTTTTTTAAGAGGCTTAGAGGATGCGTAACTATTGTGTGATTTCCACTAAATATCAGGACAGAGCTGCACACCTAAATACCAGAAACCCTCAACTCAATTAATTGTAGGATCAAAATTACATGGGAATATATTGAGGTTTGTCTTGTTCACAAAAGATATCATTGCACACTCTGCAAAGTTCATCGGTAGTTGCCATGGCCTACATCAATCATAAAGACTGCAAACCACTCATTGAGCATAGTCAGTCCGCGGTACGCAAAGTGAAAAGGGTCATTGCCCATCGCGAACATGGCCATGCAACAGTGCTTGCGGCTTCGCATTTCTCACTAGTTTCTTTCATCACTTTGTTATGAGATGACTAATGCTTTGCCAATTCAACACGAACATACTTTGTAACAACAACTTGGAACTTTGGAACAACTTTGCAAAGCATATATACTCGTATGCACTTACTTTAATCGCTTCAGGAGTATTTCTCCTGTAATATATCTCAGCAGATGCAGCATGTCATGTAGGTAACACAATTTTGGCACAGTATTTGCTTGATATGTCCAACAAGCAGAGATATCAAACCTTTGTGCCAAAATGGTGTGCCACGTGTCCGTGTAAAGGTGAGTCGCTTATATGGAATAGGTATAGCACCTTGATGTTGAATGCAAGAAGTTAATGTTTGACAACATATATGTCATGGGTTAAATAGAGCAGTATATCATACACATCAGTAGAATGGCAACACTTCAGTGCTTTACTTTTACCTGTTATCCCAATGTTTACTCTCCCTTCTATTGAAATTATATATTTCAGAATCATTTTTGTATTATTGAATTTTAATTTGGCAATCCTTTCACATGTCTTGTGATAGACAGGTTAGCAATGTAAGCAGTGTTTATGTACCTCTCACAACCTGCACCTTTATGCAAAAATACGCCAAAAGCCGGGAGACGACATAACTAGACAAAAAAGTTGAGAACTCCGACTTATAACATCCGGCATAACAAAACAACAACGTTTACTCAGACGTTTCATCCGTCATGCAACGGACATCATCAGTGCCAAACTGAATCAGAGATTGCACAACCGGTCGCTATTTAAGGAGATAGGAGTATTGTTCGGGGAGGGGCCACGGTTTTTGTTACAAACCGAGGGGTCACCGCGTATGTGCCAACACTCTAGAAGCTTCCTGTGTCCCCATCTTTGTTCTCTCTTGTTATGTTAAGTTGGAGTTCTCTACTTTGTCTGCATATTTATGTCTGAGGCTGTTTTTATGACAAGAGGGCAAGGGTGCCGGCAACATGGCACATGTTCAAAAAAAAAATGTATAGCATAACACAGTCCTAATCACTTTGTCTTGTCCTTTTTGAGGTGTCGTCTGTTCTACATTTGTTTTTTTTTTGTTTTTTTTCGTGTGTAGTTTCTGGATTTTAAGCCCAAGAGCAGTTGCTGTAGAGGGTGCTGAGAACATGTAAAGCATATATTTTCTCATTCTCACATTATGCTCTAAGCAGTGTGAAATACAACTCAAAAGGAATTTAATGAGAGACAACTCGTCACCAACAACAGTGTGGGAACATTGCAAAGGAAAAATAATTCTAAACCATTATGGATTCTTATCCTATTTAATGGTACGGTATCAGATGAAAGTAATTCAAATAATATTAAAGAAGTAACCGTGCAAATTATCAGTCAAACAGTGAAGCTGGCTGCAGTACACTACAATGTGTCACATGTAACTATCGGTGTTTCCAAAACTGACACATAAACCTTAGGGAGGCCGCAATAGTCAAAGCGGGGGTTACACCACTTGGCGAAAAGAAAAAGCAGATGAAGTGAACGCAATATGCGACAAAACCAGGGAAACTTTCTCGCTACAAGTGCAATATATGGAAGTTGTTTTTAAAAAATAGAAGTTGAGTTCAGCGCACAGATATCAGCTGTCGCACACACAGTCTTCCCGAAAACTATGCCCATCTTCGTTGACGCACCCACGAATCCACAGGAAGACCGCCGAGGCTTTCCCACTCGGATTGAGTATCTGTACCTTGAACTGTGACAGCGCCGACTGTGAACAGTTTGGTGTACACTCCAGAAAGCGAGAACAGCTGATTACCGATTTCATGGGCGCGGCCATGCGAGCCGACAAGGACAGCTCAACAGAGGAGCAATTTAAACGCGAATGTGGCGCAAGTGGTAGGCGCAACAATTTGCACTTCAAACGACGTAAAAACACCAAAACGTGAGCAGCGAGGATGCTTGCTTGCTCATTTGTCTTTATTTGGGCCTGTAATCCACATCAGGGTTCAGAAAAGCTGCTAAATGCCGATGGCCGGCAATAGAAAAACGTGTTTGCAATGTTTTTTGTCCCGTTGCGGCTCAAGCGACTATACCTTTTTTGTGCTTCCTTCCTCTCTTTTCTTTCTTTTTTTTTATCGTTTTCTACTGTTGTCGGTTCGTTCCGGTGCCCTAGCTTGGAAAGCTGCTCCTGTTTAGTTTCGGTATAAATCGGAATGTGGGGACAGGGGGAACAGTCCACCACTCCTCGAGTTTTCACGGTGCTGGCTCTGCCCCCCCCCCCCCGAATTTTCCCTTCGAGGACCTCTTTGAAAATGCCGTACTTCTCAATCTCGAACTCCATGTCCAGCAGTGCTCTCCTTCAGGTTAGGTTAGGTTAGGTTAGGTTGGGGTAGGTTAGGTTAGGGCTCGCTCCCCCTTGCCGACTTCCGAGTTAGTGCGAGCGAGGTATCTCCATAATGGAAAACCTGAAACGGTGCACTAAAAAAATGTCACCTCTGTGGATAGTAAGGATATGAGATGAAGGATTCATCTCATATCTAAACCGATTGCCAGCAATTCTGATCTTTCTGTTTCTCGAAAGAAAGAAAAACAGCTTCATAAAAAAATAATACATCTTAATGAATTATGGAAATTAGAATGTCAAAATACCTTGCAGATAAGGTTTTCCTCCACTCGCGTACGCGTAAGTGCGAAACTAATGTACACGTAGTCCTAATTGTTTTATTTAAAAAAATATCTATTAAGAATGGCTACGACCACGAAGCATGCGTTTGTGACAACCCGTTTATTTTTTTTTTTTGTGTGTGTGTGTGTTTCAGGTTGGCCAAATTTTTATAAAAAAAGTCACGAGAGCACGTCATTTTCACAGTTGAGTTCTACGGGCGCGTATCCTTTCCAAGGAACACCATAATGACTAATAAGGATGACTAATCAATTAAATTCATTAATTAACTCTAATAAGGACGTCTTGAACAAAAGCCAGATACCGATATGGGAGACTGTCCTAGTTAAAATCCACACCACGTTTAAAAATTTTGAAACACGTACGTGTATTAAAATATCCATCCCTGAATTTTGACATGCAGATGGGCCGAAACCGAAGCCGTGGCAACCATGTTTGGGGTGGTGGTCTTCACGGTACGGGATCTGTATATACTTCTGTATGTAAACTGCGCTCGCAACTATATTGTCTTGGCTCGGAAAGCGTATGTTTCTGGAACGTACAGAGAGGAAAAAGGAATCACAAAACACGAATATACTTCAAGTACTCTTCTCCTTAGGGAAGCGAGAGATTTATTGACTCTACGTTGCACTAGTGTCAGCACGCTGAGCGGTTGAGCTGAAATTGGAATTAAAATTGGAAATGAATAAAAAATAGTAATAAATAATACTAAAAAAATAATGAAAAAGTGTTATATGAGCTGATCGAGCTCGGTTCAATCTGGAAATTGTTGCACCGACGACTAGCGCCACGTTCGAACTTACCTAAAATTGCTCCTCCGTTGAACTGTCCTCCTCGGCTCGCATGGCCGCGCCCATGAAATCAGCAATCAGCTGTTCTCGTTTTGTGGAGTGTGCACCAAACTGTTTGTAGTTCAAGCTACAGGTACTTAATATGAGTGGGAGAGCTTCGGCAGTCTTCTTGTGGATTCGTGGGTGCATCAACAAAGATGGGCATAGCCTTCGGGATGGCTGTGTGTGTGACAGCCGGTGTCTTTCTCCGTCTGTTACGTCGCGCGACAACTGAGATCACCGTCTGTGCACGCTCAGGAAGCTTGAAATCTGCCCTGATACATATACAGTAATATATACCTTCAATATATCCTGATACACATACGGTCAATAAATTGGGACTTGCTCCACTCCAATCTTACCCGGAGTTCACAAGAGGCACTGTTTGTGGATTTATGCCTTACATTTAATCTATCGCAGGTCGTTCCACATCCTACCCGAATAACTCATGCCACACAGTCAACCCTTGACTTGCTTTTAACCTCCCATCCTGAGCACATCACTTCTTTGCATGTCACTGATGGTCTCAGTGACCACAAGGCCATTTTCTTCGATATCTCTTCAAGTTGTCCAAATGTTCGTAAATTCAACGATAAAACCACATACGACTACGCTTGAGCTAACTTCCAAGCCATCAACGAGGGTCTTGAAGCTGTGTATGAAAATTCCTTTCATGGCACCTCGCCTCACTCCATTGAGGATAACTGGTCCCTCTTTCGTGACAACGTAAACTACCTTACCGAGTCCAATGTTCCAAAGATAAGAGTAAAATCTTATGATCACGATCCTTGGTTCCCGAAAAGTCTTCAAATCTTGCTAACCAAGAAAAAGCGTTTATTCAGGAAGGCAAAGCGTCTTGGCGACAACGTATCATGGGTTAAATTTCACTACTGTGAACGGGAATACAGGCGCTCGATCAAGGAAGTGAAACATAAGTTATTTACCGTCGACATCCCGTCTCTCTTGACGAATAAAGCAAACCAATTTTGAAAAATTTTATCTCCTTCAAAATCTCTAATGATCAGTCTAAAACCAGTCTCAAAATCAGTCTAACTGACACCCGCCGCCGCCGACTGCGCCAACGCTTTCGCTTCCTTGTTTTCATCCGTTTTCAACACCGATAACGGGTACACCCAAATTCCATTATCAGTAATCGCCTCCTCACCTATGGTCCCTTTTCATATCAGCACTCATGGCATTTGTAAACTCATTGGGTCACTTAAGCTGTCGTCAAGTGCTGATCCGGACTCTATTAACCCGAAGGTTCTATACAACACGAGATCTATTTCCCGCAAGATTCTATGTTTTTTTTTACTCAGTCACTCCAAGATTCTGCTTTACCGCAGGACTGGACGGAAGATTGTCCCTATTCACAAATAAGGCAACTGCCACATCGTTAATAACTACCGCCCCATTTCACTGACTTCTATGGTATGTAAAATTCTCGAACGCATACTCCAACGTAGTTAAGTACCTTGAAGAAAAATGCTTCTTCTATCCCTTGCAGCACGGGTTTCAAAAGCTCTTTTTGTGTGAAACTCAAGTAGCCAGTTTTGTTCACGACACCTTTCTCCACGCGGACAATAATCATACGACTGATGCCGCTTTCTTAGACTTTCGCAAGGCCTTCGATATGGCGCCGCACTCTAAGCTTCTATACAAACTCTATCTGCTTAACCTCGACCCGTATGTCGTCCGTTGGATAGCTCAATTTCTGACTAATCGTACGTTATTTGTTACTTGCAAGAACCACCTATCCCCAAATGTACCTGTGCTTTCTGGTGTCCCTCAGGGTTCAGTCCTCGGCCCTCTCCTCTTCCTTATCTATATAAAGTACCTTACTTCAGGCATATCTTCCACGATTCGTCTCTTTGCTAACGACTGTGTAGTGTACAGGCAAATCCTCTCTCTTTCTGACCAACTAACCTTACAAAGCGACCTTGAACTAATCTGGCGTTGGTGCAATGAGTGGCAAATGCCTCTGAACATTGCACAGTGTCGCATTTTGTCGTTTTCTCGAAGACGGGTCTCCTGCCTTCATTTCCTTCCCCCAGACTCTAATCATATCACATTAACCCGAGGAGAGTCTTGCAAATATATTGGAATCCACAACCTAACTTGGAACGAGCACATCAACCACATAATAACTAACGCTTCTCGCTCCTTAGGCTTTGTTAGACGCACCCTCAAGTTGGCGCCCTCCATCTTAAGCTCCTAACCTTCACGGCTCTTGTACGAAGCAAGCTGGGATATGCATCACCTATTTGGGACCCTCCCCAAAAAATCTCAGCGACGCCATAGAAGCTATCCAGAATCGGGCTGCCCGTTTCATTTCCAACGACTAGTAATTCCATACCTCTGTAACCGCATTAAAATCAAATCTTAAAGGTCAGATATGCCGATTTTGAAGTGCCGCAGAACTGAGCGATACTCGCGCTGTGTGTTCACTACCGAACACTGAATATGTGTGCGAAATATCTTGCTCCAACTGTTCGTAGTTTTTTAGAAAACAGTTTTTTAGTTCCCACGCCCGGCCGTCAGACCGTCGGCAAACCCTGCGCACGGGCGCACCGACGTCACTGCTCTCGGTTTATCTGTCTTTGGCTTGGCATGGACCCTTGGCTTGGCTGCTTGGCTTCTTTCGTTTCCTCCTCTGTGCGTCGTACATAAGCGAACAGCTGTTATGTTGTTGCTAAGCCGGAAACAAAGCATGTGAATATTATTTTTTTTTTTTTTTTGCACAGCGTCGTTTGGAAAGTGCACTTCCTTGTTCTGACCTTGCCGTTTATGGGCTGGAGCGATATGATTCGTGAATATGCCACGGCGAAGTTATCGAAGATGCGACAGTGCTACGCTGTTAGAACAATTCATCGGAGCATTCAAGTGTTACCTATTATAAGCTGCTAAAAGACCAAGCAGTGCGAAGCTCTTGGCTGACAGTGGTGCCTGCTAATTTCCACTGCAAGGATTTCGTCCACGAATGTTATCATAGGTTACGCGCGACTCCAGAGGCAATTTGGAATCTCGGCACGAAATCGTCTGATGAAAATATGAGGTGCCCGACGCATAACATTTTGAACGTGTCACGGAGGATCAAGGCAAAAAACGAGAGCAAAAAAAGGTAAGTCGAGGTTCAGATATAAAAAATAGCAAGCTTAATGAATCGATTGTGCAGCTGTCCTACTGCGCTTACTCTGATATAACCATGACTAACAACACAATAATACCATTGATAATCTAACTTCTGAATTATCACAGGTGCACGCTGAAGGCGGAAATGAAGCATGATCTGGCTTGCATCTGGACACGAAGAAATTGCTGACACGTTAGTTGCAGTCCACTTCCACCAACAGGTATGACAATGTGATGTTATAATTTGAGTATTCATCTATGTTCAACTTTTCATGTGCACTCGCATGGAGACATCTTGACACCACTTTTAAATCTGCCCTCAAAGTTACAACCTGTGCTTTCAGGGTGGAAAACAAAGGTCGCCATTCCGATTAGCTGCAATCTCCCAGTTCAAGCACTTTTGTGTCTGGACACTGGTTCCTGTGGATGGGGTGTTACAAGCTTCACTGTCTGATATAGAAGGTACGTTACATTAGTTCAGTTAATTTGTCTTTTGCACAGTTTTGTTACTGTTAGCTGGATATTACTGTTGGACATACAATCCTTTGACACACCGAAGCTGATGCCGCCTCTGATAACGTTTTAGAATTTTCAGTGTCATCAACGTCCATTGAGGAAGGTGCCTTTTCTATCTGTGAATCTTTAACTGAAGAATAGCCCAGAATTCATGTTAAAATTGTCTACTTTTCTTAATTCACTGTCTGTTTTCTGAGAGCTAAGAAAAATGGAAACTATTTATTTGTCACAACTTCACACTGGATACTGGTGTGGTACTGGCTTGACATGTAAGCTAAAATACCTGGATTCTACAGTAATTGTGTTCGACTTGGTGCATTACCGTGGGCAATGCCACATTCACTACATTTTTAGTGGGTCCGGTGCACAAATACTGTGTGCATACTGCATACATACATACTGTTCGATAGGCAAAAATACCTGAGCAGTGCTGTGTAGTCTTTTTACCCAAAGCCCATACTCTTACTGCAAAGTCACAGTACGTAGAACAGCAATGTGCAGGTATGCTGCGATAGAGATTCACAACAGAAAGAAGACTGTTGAGAGCATCTAAATTTTAATGAGACGAGACTTTCGTGCACAAGGCTGCTCTTGTTAATGTCTAACATGAAGTTACAAAATCCCAGAATATATAAAACATGTTGTAATGTAGAGAGCGAGGGATGGTACAAACATAAAGATAATTATATAATCATATATAATAAAATAGAAAGGGGGTACAACTCTCAACTCAACTCAATAATTCTACTTATTCTCTACCTTACAACATGTCATACATTCTGGAATTTTGTAACTTGATGTTAGACATCAAGAAGTACAGCCTTCTGTGCAAAAGTATTCTTTCTGTTGTGCACAATCATTATACAGTAAATGCGACTATCCATTTCTTGTCATTAAATGCTTTTTCTTTCTTTCTTTCTTTTTTTCTGCAGTGATGAGCATCCATAAGGACACATGCCAGAAAGGGAGTGTCTTTGGGATGACAAACCCTCATCACCTCATGAGGATACAATGGTTGACGAATGGTTCTCAAGCACATCGAAGCTTCCAACAAATAATTCATGAAAAAGCCAGTCAGTGCTAGCACCAGGAATTGAACGTGGACCGTTCTTCTACCAGTCAGAGATGCAGATGTTACATTTCCGGCGCTTATTGACTTTTGGTGAATTAGTTGTTGACTTTGTCCCAAGGTGGAGCTCGCTACAGCTCATTTGCTATCTGTTAATGTTGTGGCGTGTGCTGCGTTTTTCTCTTTGTGTGTTCCAAACTCAGGACGGTTAATTTGGATCAGGTCAGGTACGTTTCATTTAGACATGGCAAACATAAAGTGGTGTTTCTCAACACAACTTAGCAGTGGTCTTCATGCATTACTGCTACGGCCATTAAGCGTGAATAGAAACCTGCACATTATCCATGATGTAAAACCCCAAGACTAGGGAACACGAAGGGACAGACACAAACATGTCCCTTTGTGTTCCCTAGTCTCGGGGTTTTACATATGCATCATCTTCACCAGCTCGCTTGCTTGCAGCCATTTTTTCTACACATTATGTTCACTCTACTTTTATCGTGTGCTATATAATCTTGTTCAAGTTCTGCCGAACAACCTGTAATGCTATAAAAAAAATTCAGTACACTGTTTGTGTGGGTTGAATGGTAACGCATGAATGCAGGAAGGAAACTGTCATGTTATGGCAAGTGTTTACGTATTGTACATTTAACTACTAATTTTATTGGTTAGCTTTCGCTGGCGTATCATGTCAAGCCATGTTATATTAATTTGGAACATGTTCTTCTTAGTAGCCAGAGCAGCTGATACACAGAGAGAACATAGCCCGTGTGTGTTTGTCTTTTCCACCGCAGCCCTTGGGTTTCCTCCCTGATGGCTACACATGTCAGGGATAGGTTTCAGAACCGGTAGTTCCCGCCAAGTGTGAATCGCTTTTCAGGGGATCATCACGCTGGCAGATGAAACATATGGTTCGAATTATTTGCAGGACAGGAATTGCGCAGCTTCACACAAATACTACTACTACGACGTAAGAGTGGTTTCAAATCTAGCTTTTTTGTGTTCCTGACACAATCGCACAAGATGTAGTATCCACTATGATCCTTTACGTGGGGGGTATGTACAGTGCAATCAACAGATGCTATTTACAAATCTGTGTTTTCTACTGTGTTGAAATGGGGTAGTTTGTATCTGAGAGCCATAGTGAAACACAGGCCCTCGAGAAACATGGCAACACATTGCAGGGACTCTGGATGCTGCCTAAATTTCCAGAACACACAGCTCAAGGCAGCGGTTAAATAACAAGTGGTTAGAGAAATCCAAGTTGTTGCATCCGTAAGCAGTCTGCTGTTGGATTTGCTTCTGTCAGAGATACGTTATCTCAAAGGGAACACACGGACACACTCAGAATGATACTAGGTCTGCCTGTGAAATAGAATGAGGAGAGGGGAAGATATACAACCCTTTTTCTTGTCTGTTATTCTAATGGTTAAATTGTCATTTTCTTAGCAGCATATGTGTGTATATTCCAGAGTCTGCTAATAAATATATCAGTTTAGAGCTAGCAGTCGCATTGTAGATGTCTCATCCTGCCCTTGGTTGCTTGTGATTCACTATGGCCATGCTTGCTATTGCAAAAACAGAAAACCAAAAAAAGACAATAGAAAAACACGGAAAGAGCGACCTAAAAAGCTGCCTGTTCTAGTGCTCACATGGAGGCAATGCAATGAGGTAACATGTTCCCTTCATGAACTGTGCATAGTAGTACATATCACAATGGCAACCGATTATTCAGATTTTTCTTGAAGTACTTTGTTTTCTTTTTAGCTTTGTTTGCACATTCTATTATTGGAGCTTTATGTGATTCCCCTCTTCAGATACTTTAAGATTGCTGATGCTGTGCAGTTTGTTAATTTTGAAACTGTACTGTGCTGAGGTACAAAAACAGAATTGTCATATCTGCATTTGAGCACATAGGAATAATTTGTAAGTACTTTACTTGTTGACATTAATATTTGCACCAGGTCACAACATTGTTGATTTATGGAAAATGTAAATATATTTATTTGCTTGCCAAACAACGCCCAAATGTCTTCTTTTCTAGTGAGATATTCCCTGTTCACCAGACATAAATGTGGAAAAGTTAAAGGGGCACAATGATGGTAGAGTCTAGCGTTGCTTTTTGCCACTTCACATATATGCACTGTTATTCGTGTGCACATGTACGAATAGGAAGGTAGAGGATGCGCATAAAAAATTTCGTATGCAGCCACACATATGGTTCAGAAGATTAATTAGATGATGTCCAAGCATACATAATTGTGCTTCATGTGCAATGGGTATGCTAACGGATTACTTCCAAGAAGCCTTTTTATTTATTTTTTATAAATTCTTTTTATAAATGTTATTTTTTATTTTATATAAATTTCATATTACATATTGTATACTTATATTTTTATACATTTTATAAACTAAAAACTCAAGTTACACGGCCCCTGTAAGAGTGCCCTTTGCAAATGGTTTGGTAACGTGTCTCGAACTATAAAGGTAAGAGGCAATCGAGAATGCTGCAGACAAGGTTGCAACTTACATATTGCTTCTCACGTCCTACATGCAAAGTGATTTGTACAATAATTCCTGTGCACGGAATTAATCCCGAGGCTGGCCAGTGATGTCACCCAGGACGACAAGTCACATAATTGCCTTTAACACTTTTACACCCCATGGGCTGAGTTGTGAATTGAAAGAGCACTCTACAGAAGGATAAGGTGCACCTGATTTCTAGGATCTATGCTATGCCCTAACTCTTCAGACACCACATTTCTAAGTGGCAATATGTGCTCTGGTATTTCTTTTGCGTCTGCATAGTATGCAACCACATGGCTACTGGAGCTTTCGTGTGCATGTTTTTGTGCGACGGTGCTCATTACAAACAATATCCAGATGTTAGACATAATATGCAGTAGTTTGTAGCGTACCACACAACGCAGCGTGACATGGGAGTGTGTGATTCAAAGAAAGCTTCTGGAAAACGCACAGAATCCCACAAAAAGTTTAAAATGTGATTTGTATTTCGTTTTACGTCTCTCGTCGTTACATACCATCGTCGACGCTGTTGCACATTGATAAATCGTGCGTAAAACTTGTCCCATAGCAGTATGCGGTTTCTCAAATACATAGCACAATTTTTTCCTGCAGGAATAAAACGCTGTCGGCAGTCTCTACAATGGGCAAGTGCTGTAAAGGGGCAAACGCAGACGCGACTTGATACAAATTGTACGTGCTCACAAAACACAAACGACGAATTCCAGTCACAACATCGCACAGAGGTTGGTTCGCGAATGAGTTCGCAGCTGCTGCACTGTTTACTTATCGCGGAACGGTGGAACCCGGCTGTCCGCCATCTTCAAGCACAGATACGTGAAGCCGCGAGAAGCCGTAGCGGAAATCCACTGACAAGTACGAAGTCGCGTACACGTCACAATGCCCGTTCGGGTGCATCTACGTCATAAAAATGGCTGCGCCCATGTGTGTTTCGGAATGAATTACCTATTTTTTTGACATAGTACTGTACCGAACTGAGAGAATGAAGGTGTATTTTGGGGAGAACTGGATGTGGGCTTTCAGAATATCACAACCGTTTCGACTATTTGGGATATCGGCACAGCTGACCTTCAATCTCGACTCAATCGAACATCGTCGCCGTCTTGCCAAGTTAGCCCTCTTCCATAGGTTCTTTTTCATCTTGCCACCGCACCAATCGCCCGTCACCCGCCCGAGTGTCATTTTTCCTCGCATCGACCACACTAATAAGGTCACAGGCTTTCATTGTAATACCAATGCATTATCCAGATCATTCTTTCGTTCAACGGCCATCGAATGGAACAACCTCCCATTCATGACCTTCATCTGACCTGACTTCATCTGCTTTCTCTTGGACGCCGTTAGGGCTATCGCGGCCTCAATGGGGGTCCTGACACACGGTTTGGGAAACACTGCAGCATACTGTATATTGTTACATGTGACATATTGTAGTGTACTGAAGCCAGCTTGACTGTTGTATTGTTTCTTCGCATGGTTACTTCTACAACATTACTTGAATGAGGAATGCGAGAGAGAGAGATTATGGTTTTAATGGCACAAAGGGGGGGGGGCAACAAAAGCCATAGAGCGCCAAAACTACGGTGAGTATGAGAGAGATGTTTATGCGAGAGATGAGAGTGGGATGTGAGAGTGTGTGGTAGCTAAAAGCTATCTACAGGTATGATCGATGAGATGGTCCAGGATAAGAAAGAGAGGAGGGTGAACAGGCTAACGTGCTTGGCAGACGATAACAAGTGAGTATCTACAAGTGTGAGCGATGAGGTGATCCAGGGTGAGATGTTTACATGAGGAGTTCGGTGATATTGGATAAAAGCGGAGCAATAATTAACATCTACATCTGACTATGTAATCCACACATGGTCAAAAATTGGATGACATTATCAAACGGCACAAGAGGGGTGTCACCCAGAGTAGTATATTATTAGCTCAAGAAGCCGGCAAGTCACACAGTCATCTGGACGCCATTAGCAATTAGAGCTAATTGGGACCCCCCACAGTAATCAGAACCCTCCAGGGAGTCATTACACTAATTGGGGAGCATCTAAGACGCGTCCAGACCACTGTGTGAGTTGCCGGCTACTTGAGCTGAGAAAAAATAAAAAAATAGGTAGAAAATAAAATAAAAAGATAGAAATAGAGTGGAGAGAAACAATTTATTCGATAATCAACGATGCCGCGGCGAAGAAACGGCTCCGGGGTGACCAGTGCTTGTTGACGTCGGGTAGTTGCAGAGATCGACGACAGGTGGCCACTTAGTTGCAAGGCATCACACCAGATGGCGCCACCATCATAGCTCTAGACGAGAAAGACAGAGAACAAGATACTAGCGGCAGGTAAAAATGACAGCACTGCTAAACAAGTCTAGGCATGCGAGAGAAAAGGTCTAACCGCTACTGCTAAAACAGCATGGAGAAAACGGTACACATCGGGGGAAAAGGCTCACGGGGGCGATTGCTTAGGCTTAACCACAACACTATGCAGCTAACACAAGGCGGGAACCACTGGGCACACATCGCTAAACCTGCGTCAACACGAACAAAAGGCTTGCTCACCGCAAAACAAGTCTAAACATGCGAGAAAAGGCTTAACACGAGCGCGGTCAAATCACTCGTTGGTTACCGCTAAACACGGCAAACATACGAGGAAAAAGGCTTACGGGGGCGATCACTTAGGCCTAACCTCAACGTCACAACACTACGCAGCTAACACAAGGCGGGAACCACTGGGCACACATCACTAAACAGGCGTCAACACGAACAAAAGGCTTGCTCACCGCAAAACAAGTCTAAACATGCGAGAAAATGCTTAACACGAGCGCGGTCAAATCACTCGTTGGTCACCGCTAAACACGGCAAACATACGAGGAAAAAGGCTTACGGGGGCGATCACTTAGGCCTAACCTCAACGTCACAACACTACGCAGCTAACACAAGGCGGGAAGCACTGGGCACACATCGCTAAACAGGCGTCAACACGAACAAAAGGCTTGCTCACCGCAAAACAAGTCTAAACATGCGAGAAAAGGCTTAACACGAGCACGGTCAAATCACTCGTTGGTCACCGCTAAACACGGCAAACATACGAGAAAAGGAGCGCGTCAAATCACTCACCTTTTCCCCCGCGGTGACTTCCAGGCATAAACTGAGCGAGCGCGGGGAACACACGTCTGCTCTGTACGACAGCCAGCCAGAAACTGAGCGAGCGCGGGGAGCGCACGTCTGCTTCCCACGACAGCCAGAGAGAAACTGACTGAGGCGACGCGCAGCGGCAGCTATGGATGCGCGCGCGCCCTCTGCTCCACCCGTCCGCGCATGCGCGCGCGCGCTCCTAGCGCCCTCTGCGCCGCCCGGGGGTGTTTTCGGTTTCGGCTCTCCGCAGCGCGCGCGCTCCTAGCGGCGACGGGTGGCTTCTGAGTTTCGGTTTCACTCTCGTTTCTTTGTGCGCGCGCGTTTATCTGTATAAAGGCAGCGCGCACCGCGCTCGCGTCATCACTACGTGAAGATGTTCAGCTACCACTCGTTACAAAATTGTTCCCGCACCCACGCATCTTGGGAAGAAGTGGAGAAGGAATGTTTTAACAGCGAAAGTCCCCGCAACGAGCTCGTCATGACTGCTTTTCGCTACGTGATAGCCATGGTAGGCTTTGGCAATATAGGAGAGATCTCGCCGGGGCCGCTGCAGGAGATGGTGCGTCGGATCTACGCCCGTTACAAGAACGTCTGCATAACGGTTCCAGACAGACCCCTGGGACTGATGAGTGAATTTGTGAGTCTGGCCAACGCAGAATTCAACTACATCGCTGCAGACATCGTGGACCTTCTCACTCGTGCCATCGCTCATATTAAGCACGCCCTGCGGAAGCAGCGACATTTGCAAGCAGTCTACATCGTGAACTTTATCATTGATTTATTGAAATACCGCTTAGTTATTGACATGCAACGCATTAAACAGTCCGAATAACGTTGACGAGACTCTGTGTTTGCTTTCACTGAAACATGTTTATTGAATACATACAAAGGACTCGGTCGATAGGTGCCTACACCCTCCCTAACTTGTCTGATCTAACGAACATTACGAGATGATCGGACGTGCCAGAAAAGGGGAATCTTCATCGCAGCGTTGTCATTGCGCGGGTCACGGTACCAGCACGATGACGAAATGGTCATTCTTTTCGTACACCCATTCCGCTACCACACTGCCACGATGACCCGTGCTTCTCCTGTCTGAGGGAGAGAGAGAGAGAAAGAGAGAAGCATGTCTCGACTAGAACTTTTATTCTCGATTACATGCGCGTGCAGCTCTATGTTCTGCGGTTACTCGATGCCTGCCGCCGCCGCCATCGGGCTCTCTTCCGGGTTTTCCGTTGCTGCACAAAGAGAGAGAGAGCACTATCGTAATCCTATATGCGTCAAAACACTAGGAAAGCTTACCGTATTCGCAACTTCCATAAGGGAAGGAGTGTACGGCATCCACGAGATAGCGCTTGTCGTCGTAGGGGACCAAGCTCTTCTTGAGTCTCGAAATGGTGTACATCGTTTGCTTTATACTCTGGATGGTGCACTGCTTCTGAGAGACTGTCTTTTCATTGAACAGAGAATCTCGGTACACTTTGTGCAATAAGTGTTTCCTCACCAAGTCTTTCTTAACTCCTTTCGCTCTCGCGATGTGTTTGTGTGTCCCAGCCAAGAGAATGCTGTACATTTTCGCTCGGATGGCTACGACTTCTTGAATAACACCACCTCCCGTCTCGTCTTTGAAGTACCCCATCTGATTCGCGTGCTCGTCGTTGAAAAGCGGGTGGTTCGGTGGATAGGAAGACAGATCTAACTCATTCTCAATCTTCATCAGCTGCTCTTCCAGGCTTTCACACGTGAGAGAAAAAATTATACTGTCCGTATCACTATAGATCAATTGCACTGGGCACGTCAAGCGAGAAAAGAGCGACTCGTAGATGAAGCTGTACATTCGGACTTTGGATATCTCAAGAATGGCAAAGCCCACGTAAAGGGGGTGTGTGCATTTGATGCGACGCTGTTTCATCTCATGTAAGATGCATTTGTCACTCAGAATGAGAAAATGCTGGCAGTCTACAGAGCTAGCTTTTCGGAGCGCGGTTTCTTTGTCGTAGGCTAGGGCATACTTTTTCATGCGTCTCACATTTTGTATCATCTTACCGAACGTACTGTTCGACATGGTCTTGTTCAGAAGTCGCTCGAATTTCGTGGACGCGGCATTCCTCAACGCGACGTTCCTCTGCACGAAGGTTCGCAAAAAGTTGTCTTGCCAGAACGAGATGATGCTGTGAACACGTTTTATTTTCATGCCCAACCTCACGTACAGTGCGAGCAATGCATAATCAACGACGTAGCGTTCTTTGTCGTAACACGTCAGCAAGAGTTTTTTTGTGGGAGGGGTGTTCAGCGCCAACGCATCTTTCAAGTGCTGCTGGTAGGGGGACAGTTCGTTCTCGTCCACGCACCTGTGTTCGGGTGCCAGGGGAAAATCCCTGGTGAGCGCGTGCAGTTCTTCGGGATACGACAAGTCTACTACGTAGATGTAACCCACTTCCGAATCGTGAGGAATGTTGAGAAAATCGATCTCGCTCCACCTCGAAGGATCGACCCATTCAAAAGCACCTGTCGGGAGATGGAAAGTCATCGCGTACGGGTACAAACTGTTGACATCGAGATACTGGATAAAAGTCTTTTCTTTCTGGGGGTCGTAATCGTCGCACCCCTCGTGATTAGCCCGACAGTATCTGTGGAAGCTGTTACAAATGCCTCCCCTGATTCCCTTCTCGATCGTTTCGTACATCTCTTGGTCGCTTATGAGCTCGAGTTTGACATAGGTGAGCTTCAAAGCGCTACTCCACGCGTAACTGGCGAGGGACACGGTGTGTAAGATATCTAACCCATCCGTCTCTAGCGCAATCTTTCTGAAATACAGCACGATGTCGTACAACTGACAGGTGTCGAGCGTGACGTAGAGACGCGTGTAACCACCGAGGTTCTTACATTCAAACAATTCGAAAATATCGAGGGCGTACTGATAGTCGTCGTCCGTGATCTCTTGGTCGTTCAGGTCACTTTTGAAAGCTTCCTTTCGCGGTAGTGCGGCCAAATTGTAGGTTTCGAAACTGTCGACGAAGGTGTATGGGTAAATTCCCTTCCTGAGAAGGCGACGAAAACGGTCACCAAACATTTGAAGGGTGCAATGAAACGCACTCTCGCCACCGCTGGAGAGGAGCGTTTCTACCAGGACAACGAGAGGTTGAAAAACTGCGTGGTATCGCGGAAATGGAGCTCGCCAATATTGAAGCCTCGTATTTTTTTCTGTGGTAGACGCTAAGATCCACGGTTCTCCCATATTTAGAACGTGCATGTGGCGGAGAAGGGAGCTCAAATCGTATTGCAGGTTGTGCATGCACACGACGAGTTCTTTGGTGTTACGACACGTAAGGTTACACGTATCACACAGCGTCGCAACAAAATTCGAGGAACCGGGGTCTACGAAACGGGTGTGGTCGTGATGCGACACCTTCCGCGTATGTCGGTTAAATTCGCACCCACAAAATTCGCAGTGCGTCGCGCACTCGTGTCGAACAAGGTCTACCACACTCATGACCAATGGTGAGGGAAGACGGTTCAGCCTATCGATTTGTTCGCTAAATCCCTTCAGTGCGAGCAAGCATTTTTCTGCCACGTTAAGTCCCAAATATCCATCTACGACCATTATTTTCCCATCACAACTTCTCACTAGCACGATGCTATACGAGCTCATCCTGTGCACACTCGAGGCGTCCTTAACGAGTGCATCCTTTTCCAGTATGCTTTCCGTGTCCAATACCGCGAAATAAGGGTAGGGATGCATGTACTGTATCTTGTTGAAGGAGACGCTCTCCCCCGCTTTTGGCATTTCTAGAATCACTTCGTTTACGTCTCGACACAGACGTTCGTGCTGCTCCAACGCCCCCCTCGTCCTATAACCGCTCGTGCATTTCTCGCAATAAAAATAGTCACCTCGCCCCATGAAAGTGCTAAATTTTCTGATTCCATAGAAATGTGCCCTAACCTCGAGCAGATGGACTTTATCCTGATAGAGCGTGCAGGGAATCCGCCCGGTAGATATCGAATTCGTCTGCTCGTCGAACACGTAGATGTACACGGAGATTTTGTTTTTTCTCTCCCACAGGGTAATGTCTTCGTAAGTGACTGGGAAGCAGGACGGCCAGTACGTTACGCGCGTCTCCGGATTCGAAGGATTCATGTATTTGTGGTATCTGACATAATCGTTTGGTTTGTTACTCAACGGATGCAAGAGTGACAGCACGCTATACTTGAAACACTCGTTTTCGTGATTCGGTGGGAGTTTGACGTTTGTGAGAGTCTTTGTTTTTCTCTTCAACATTTCGGGAAGCTCGATCGTGCACCCAATCCGCTTCGGTTTTAAGCGCGTTAGTTTTAAGTCGACACATTGGACGTCGTTCGAGGTGAAACCAGACCCTTCTCTCGCATAGTTTTCTACGCGTTGCGAGGATTCTGCGATAGCAGCATTTATCGCGCCTTCGATTTCTTGACGGTTATGAACCACTCTCATGTGAAGGTTCACGTGGAGGAGATGAGAAGTCAACCCATCGGCTCCGTCCTTAATCATGAGCGCTTTCGAGCACAGACAAAATTTGAAAGGCATAGGATATGCTTCGAGGACGCGCGTGATTACTGGAGCTATGCTCGGTAGATAGAGTCGCAAATCGTCGACGTTGTCGTCGTGCGGGGAACAGAGAAGCGTGTACCTAGTAGCCGTTCCGTCAAATGCCTCATCTGTGACAAAGAAAGGAAGGAATCGTCTCTCCGTGACGGAGGGATGATTCTCTACGACGTGTTCTCGTAATTCAACGATTCTACGACCCTGAACAGGCTCAGCTTCGTTTCGAAATTCTGGGCTTGCATCTGGTGATTCATCTCTAGCTCTACCAGACAGAGGAATGAAATCTGCATACGACTGATCCCCTTCCCACATGAGAAATTCGTCTGCATTGTCGTGCCCATCTAGGGGTTCGTCGTCGTCCGTTTCAGGTATTACGAAAGGCGGACTACTGACTCTGTCGTCGTCGTCATCTGAAAGGACGACTGGGCTATTACCGAGATTCTCTATTCTAGCTTCGTGCTCTCTTTCTACGGCCACGAGCATGGCATCGATGGTGTCGTACTGACATACGAGACAGCGTGGCACTGCGGTCAAACAAAATCAGTATGAGATTTCCCCTCACGAAACAATGCTCACTTTTCCCTTCAGTTGAGGAACGCTTGAGATTGATGATGATGAGAGAGGATGGGATGAGTCCCTGTGTGTGTGTGTTCAGTATCATGCGGTGACAGCGGCTATTGGTTCCTGAAAAACAATGCCATACATAACATGCACTCTCACAGCAGACACGGTCAACTTACATTTTGCTCCACGAAACGCCTCGCGTCGTGGATGAATACCCCTCATGGGCTGTCGATCAATCGTCGTAGAACCAGTGCACCTTTTATAGTCGCTACACAGCTCTCCTCCTCCTCGCATTGCGACGGTGTCGTCTGTACTTTGACCACCCCGTCTTCCGTCTTTCGCGCCTTTTTGCGATGTCGCATACGACAATGATAATACCATCGACGTTGAATAAAACATTACACTAATTTCTAGCTAACACTCTGGGCCGACTTGTATATGACGACGAGAAGACCCAGAGTGGGATTCGAACCCTGGATCCTTCTACACTGGGCGCGACACACTAACCACCAGTCTAATTCGTGCTGCGTGACGTTTTTCGTATTGCGGGGTTGGTGTCTACACACGTCCAAACGTGTTCAGAGACACGTTCAATGACGTCATAGAGAGAGAGAGAGAGAGAGGAGCGAGTGTGTCCAGGGGCGACTTCGACGGTTCATCGCCCGTGTCTGAACACGTCCAAACATGTTCAAACACGTCTTAACATGTTCAAACACGTTCAATGGCGTCATAGAGAGTGAGAGGAAAAGCTTTACTATAAATGACGAAGCGAACGTTCGATCGTCATTCTCGTACCATCATGATCAGCTTGGTAGATCCTCGTAAGTAATACCCATGACGTCATCATCGTCGAAATGTTTGAAGAGTTTTGTTTCCAGTGTACAACACTTTTGCTGCGCGTGAGGTCGGTTTTTTCCCGCCTCACATATTTCGGGAGATTGGCAGCGACCGCTTCTTCTGCACCAATTGCGGTGGATTGTGGTCCAAAGGTACGCTTCCTCGTTATTTTTTAATACGTTCTATAATCGTTCACATTTTTTCAGAGCAAAAGCATTGGACGGACCGATTGATTCGCCCGTTTCTCGGCTGTCGGACGGTGCCGTTCGACGTACGTTGCGAAGGACTTCGACTATTGAAGGAAGATGGAGAAGATGGACCATCAGTGTCACTCTGTAACTGAAGAAGATTGTACGTGTGTGTTTGAGATATAAAAACACGCGTTTCTCACACTCCTTTCGTTGCACATTACGAATGGCTACTGACGGGAGATCTACCTCTGGTCGTAACCTTCAAACCTCCTCCGAAGACCGTCTTTTTGCGAATCGGCGATCGACTGACTACCTGTCGCTGCGGTGGACTCTGGTCGAGAAACCCCAGCCATTGGTTAGACTCGAGCCTTCGTCCGTATTTGGGCTGCCTTCCCGGCTACGAAACCAAAGCTGGAGCCTAATTCATGTGTAACAAGAAATAAAAAAAGATTGCCTACTCTCATTCCGTCTCAGTCATGACGCCCGAGCAGAGGTTTGCCACCTTTGTGCAAACGCGAATGTATCGGGACTTGCTGCGATTACGCGATTATATTCACGGCGATAGCTGCGAAGGAGACTTTCGCTCGATTCTCAAGACGATACCCTTACGTCTGTTCACCGTCAGTGGGAAGATTGCAAAGAAAATGAAGCGTTTCGTAGATTACAAGCTCGAGCTGCTGGAGAAGTATAGACGAGGAGAGACAGTCGACCCGTGTCTCATCAACGCGGGTTTCAACCGTCCTATCGTCCCTCGCTACTGGCTTCTCCACACATCCCTCGACGTCACGGTGCAGACCGGCGACGACGGCGAGCGTCGGGTCAGCACGTTGGAAGATCGTCTTGCAAGCGTCTTGTGTATGTCGTGAATAAATAGACAACTTTTACGAAACGAGTTCGCTCACGAGGAGACGTTTTATTGTTTCGTCATTCTCTTCGAGGTTACAGGAAAACATGGATACAGAATTTTTCAAGCTGTAGCGTTTCGACATGCGCGTGGCTACGTAGATACAAAAAAGCCCGCAGTAAGGCGAAAAAGGCGATTGAATACACTTGTCGTTATACTCGTCCACTACAGGTAAAGTCCTTCGAAGCTTTGTTTCGATGGGGGAAAGTCCGTAGCTGTCGAAAAACACGGCAGACCCGTCGTAGTTCTTCAGGTAGAGCACCCAGTGCTGTCCGCGCTTTCTTCGCTCTTCCGTATTGATGATTAAATAGCCGGGCTTGCGTAAAACGAAGGCTCTGTCGGAAGCGCAAATGCCTCTCAGCATGGAGGAAGCGAGGGGGTTCAGGGACACGAGTTCCAAGATGTCGCTCTCGTACATCTTTTCTTATGGGAAGGTGACCGTACGGTCCTTGTCGACGCACATGAGCTTGGGACACTCGGAAATCAAGACGACGGTGACCGCGTGTGGAACGGCTTTAGCGAGGCGTAGTTCCAGGCGAACGTTTCCTTTTCGCCACTCGTTCAAATGCTAAGGAGAAGAACACTTGTCCATGTCCAAGTTGAAGTAGAGAAGGAACCCGTTCGTTTTAAATCGCTCGTGGCTATACTTGAAATGTTTCTCTCCCAGTTCTTGCAAGAAGCTAAAGTAGGGACTTTTGACGAGGTCGTTCTGAAAGTCGTACTCGGCTCGCACTTGCTGGCCGTCCACGGAGAGCATCGAATGAGACAGGTCGTAATGGCGGAATTTGTAGGGGTTCGATTGGATGTCGCCGAGAAAGTCGGACGTGGCGAGGAGGACGACGCATAATTTGGAAGGTACCCTTTCGGGGTGAACGTTTTCAAAGTGAGCGTCCAAGCTCCCGGCACTCAAGCTCCGCACCTTGGTTTCCAATCCGCGTAACATGTATATGGCCGGCGTGGTCTGAAGCCGCCGCTCGTATTCCAAAAACAGGGAAGGTGCCAGCATCACCTTTTTCAAGTGTAACGTCATTTCTTTAATGTGCACCTCGTAATTGTACGTTTTCCTGTCATTTGGGACCGATATGAGTTTCAATTCGTTGTTGTTTAACAGGAAAACGACGCGAATTTCGACGGCAGGTACCATCAGGAGCGGCTGTTGAAACAGGTCGGTATTGATCTGACCGACCAGGTTAAAGTATTTTCCACCCTTCGCCGCTTCGTAACGTTGTTTCGGACCGCGAGACGAGACGTCGTAATCGTTCTTTAAATGTTTGTCGTCCTCGACATAGAGTCCAGCCGCGTGCACTGCTTCTTGAGCCATGGGCGTGGAATGAAGCACGACGTCCAAAATACTCCTGTAGGCGTATAACTCGTTGGAACTGACGAGCTTGTTGTCCGCATAAACGGTGACCGTCTTAAACATGCCGCTCAACAGGTGGTTAATTGGGAAAACGACATCTTTCTCGTCCATTTCTTCCCCGTCGTCGCGAAAAATGCGCACGGTCAAAGACACGAAACTGCCGTAGAGATCCAAGTGTGCCCTTTGCAAATTTTGAATAGAAAATTCGATCACGGAATTATTTACCCCATTGACCGGATAAAAGAGTTGGTACGAAGTATCTTCCACGCCGTATTGAATGGAAGGGAGTTCGAATATCATCACGTCACTCGTAAGACAATGCGGTGACCGTTGCGTCTGTATTTTTGCTTTTGTTGACGTCATAATGGAGCGCGCGCAGCGGATGTGTGACCTTCACGGCGTACCAAAGATATCTGCAGGTGCGTCGTGTGTCGGCGCCTTTTGTTGTCTTTTGCGGCGTTTCTTTCCATTGTTGTTGTTTCCAGAGCCCTCCATGGAATCCAGCACGTCTCTCCCTGTTGCTATGGCCGTCTTTTTTACTGCGCGCGATATTCCTTCGCCATCGGCCAAATTCCGCGCCAAGCGCTTCAACGTTCTCTTGGCGATCGGTTTTATTTGCTTCCAGATGGGAACGATAAGCTTGGATAAGAGATAAACTGATGTTCTGAGGTACGTGTACACGGGAATTATTTTGGGGGAGTTACGGTGCATATTTGAAATGCAACGTTAGATTGGTTCTGCCTTTGGACCGCAACGGCAAACCTCTTCCCGTTTCGTCCGCGAGAACGATCGTCACTGAGGGAATTTCGAATTGACACAGGTTAAAATACTGGATGTTATCTAACGTGTAGGTGACAACGTGCTTGTCTTTCTCGTAATAAAAGGGTAGTATTTTTCATATCGTTTTTTTCCCGCTCCCCACGTACGTGGGTTCCACGATATCCGTGTAGACGATTATGTTGTGAAGCGGGGGCTCCAGGAGTACCTCGACGGAGCTCGTGGCATCCTCCTCCTCCCCCGTGAACACGGTACGCGATTCGAAGCCCAAAAGCACGGCCAGGTACTCGGAAAGTCTTAGGGTGGAGGTGCCCTCGGAAAGCCGAATTTTACATTTCTGTTCGGTTCCGTCGAAGCTGAAGCGCGCGCGTTCACCTACGCGCTGGTTAATCGCATCCAGAAGTGCTTGCGGCGTCGCATAATAGCCGGGAGGCAGATGTACTTGCAAAGATCGAGGAATTTTCGTCTTGATCGTGAAAGAAAATTGGCGCGCTACGGGGAGAGAGACGCGTAGCGTTTCTCCGTGTCCCTCGACGGCTGTGAGATGTAGCAGCTTGACAAAGGGTTCCGGTACGTGCAACCCTTTCGGCATATTCAGAGAGTAGACGTTATCCGCGAATTCTAGCGAGGCGTCCAGCTTGTGCGTCTGGAAATACTTGTTGAGTGTGTTCCGTAGGGACGTGGTTTCCGAATTCAGAGTGACGTCGCCGAAAGCGACGGGTGCGGCGTGCTCCAATAAGATGGAGGTGGCTTCGCGTTCGCTCAATTTGGGAGGTTTC
The DNA here is from genome assembly GCF_037126465.1 of Ornithodoros turicata. Classification (NCBI taxonomy): domain Eukaryota; kingdom Metazoa; phylum Arthropoda; class Arachnida; order Ixodida; family Argasidae; genus Ornithodoros; species Ornithodoros turicata. The sequence goes on along the minus strand of NC_088203.1, from coordinate 44,160,699 downwards.
ACTGCACGACCTGCTTCGCGGGACGCTAGCGAGGCGTCGAGCGCCTGTGCGAGCCGAGGGTCCAATTCCATGGCTTTCACGTCCACGGGTAAGACGAAGTCGTATCGCGATTTATTGTACGCGAAAGAAACGTTAAATTCCGAAAGGGCTTTTCCCAAATCCCTCTCGAGATCCGAGGTGACACGAAAAGTTCTGCCGGCTTCCACCGTGTCCTCGAAAGAAACCTCGATTTTCGCATCTTACCTTTCATACCCGATATTTTAAAAATCGTTACTTATGCTGAGATCCATCAGACCGACTTTATACCAATTCGAGAGCTGAAGCGGACTATCGAAAGCTACCGTGAAGGCGTTGAGTTTATTCGAGGGAAACTTATTCATGCTGGCGTTCGAGAGCAGGTGGACGTAGATGTCTGACGTCATTTCCCAATCTTGACCACGTCGCTGCTCGGAACCCAACTGTCGTGTTCTTTGTCGTAACCGAACCAGCGAACCAAGGAGAAGCTCTGACCGTTCACTAGCTTCTTTCTCAGCACTTTCGTTACTGGCCAAGGCTGATTGGCGTCTCGGGTTACGACGAGTACCTCCTCCGGGTAGAAAGATCCGTCCACTTCCTTACCCCGGTAATCTTCCAGGTGCACGACGGGAGGGGAGGTGTCTCTCAGGCGGGAGACGGTGAAAATCTGAGGCGACCAACTCCCTTCCGAGCTCTTATGAAAACCTTTTCTGTGTAGTAGGGCCCTCACTTTATCCCACACTTTGAGCTTCTTTTTCACGGAGGGTACGACAGGCTTCCCATTTATCTTATTGAACAGCTCCAATTCGTTTTCGGGCGTGACTTCGGACGGGCTGATGCCCAAAGTCCTGTGTTTGGTGTTGTTGTAGTCGCGCACGATCTTGGAAAGCGCGGAAACGAAGTGGTATTTTCCGGTTACTCTAAAATAGCGGAATATTCTGTCGCGTAAAGTGCGTATCACGCGTTCAGCCTGCGATGCTTTGATTACTGGAGAGAAGGTAGAATACATGTGTCCTTCGTGAGAGATACTCCTTGACGGTCTTGTTGTAGAATTCCCCTCCTCTGTCGCAAAAGATGCGTGTAGGTACGTTACCTCCCCGAAAAAGTCTGATCATGGCCCTTTTCATTTCGGCGGGGCGCTTCGTCTTTAGCGGGAGGGTGCGCAGAAAGCGGGAGAGGGAATCGACTGCCACGAGAATGTAGCGGTAGCCACCGTTGAATCTCTTGTATTTTGAAAAGTCGGTGAGGTCCATTTGCCACACGTCGTTGATCTTGAGCGCGATGATGCGCCTCCTATTAAACTTTCTTCTGACCGGATGGTGTAGCGTGTATGCATCCAGCTTTCTGAGAATGGCGAGAGCCTTCTTTTTGCTCAAGTGATGCGCTTTTCTATAGCGTTCCACACACCCCAAACCACCCTCTAGTTTCTCATATCCCTCCATAAGTCGTCCACGCAATGGAGGCCTGCTGCTGCTGCCGCTGTTGAGGCTCGCGAGATTTGGGCAGAGAAATCAGACGCAATAGTTTCGAGACTTTGGGGAACCAGGAAGGTTTCTTTCCCGTCTTACGTTGCAACAAATAATTGACGAGTTCGTAAACGGAGGAGTGTCTGATGGGCTTGCCCGACACGGAGACACAACCCTTGCGATCCCAGGAAAGAACCTTCTTTAATTCCGAGACGACCCTTTCCGCTTCCTCTTCGTCCGCCTCTGGAGAGAGGAGCGAATAGTCAAAGTCATTTGTAGCGTCGGACGCCTTGTTTTTATTGTCGTAGGGGTCAAATCCGTACTGCTTGAGTATGCGATACAGTGCTTGCAGCATGAGTTTCACTTTGACGTCGTCACTCTCCTTCGAGGAAAGAATGTTTCCGATGGAGGAGGAGGTGGTCACTTCAATTCTCTTGGCTATTGGCGAAAAGGTTCAACACGGCGGAAAGCAGGAGAGGAACCACCGACGAAAGAACGCCCTGTCCTCGCTGCTGAGACAGATAGCACTTCAAACGTTGCGGATTCTTGTGAATCTTTTTGTAGGCGAGCCGTCGTAAAAAGCGTTTGTGCTTCTTCAAACGCGCGAACGTATCTGGATATAGAGCCACCTTTCCGTTCAATACATTGAGGCAAATTTCGGAGAGGTGTTTCATGTCGGACGAGGACGAACGTCTCAAGACGTCGCGACGGCGCGGAGGGGGTACAGTGGAGAGTAATTTGAGTAAAGTGAGGTGAGGGTGGAGATTCATTTCGAGCGTACATATATTGATGTTCTCCGGGAAAGATATTGCTACGCAACCTGTGATCCTCGTGCGTATAGTTGTGAAGATCCACGAGTAAATATGCGTGGGGCGATGACATCGCTTGTTTATATGCGTTCAGAAAATACTCCAATCTTTTTCTGCCAAATAGCTGTTGGCCGAAATGTTCCATCTGGTGCACGCTGCACACGCTGCGCCACAGGACGACGTAACTGGCGTTGTAGGATATTGTTCTAAAATGGCTACTGTCGAAAAAGATGTTTTGAACGAGTAAGAAGATCGACGCGTTGGCGTGGTGAGAACCCCGAATGAAAAGGTCGGTCACCTCCTTCAAGGAACCGGCGTCGGTCATGTGATCGTCGACGACGATCAGCGTAGCGCGCGACGTGTCCCACTCTCGCGGTAGCTCCTTGGTAAATTTTACGGAGTCCCCGAATTCGTCCTGCACGCTCGGCAAAGCATATTTCTGCACGTAGAATATTTGTGACGGAGACCACCACGTCGTTCAGATTCCTCAGCACGTTAGCAACGAAAGTAGATTTGCCGCACATGGAGGGGCCGCTTAAGATACAGCGAAAAGGATGACGGAAACAAAAAGGTTCGGGGGAAGACATGTTGTGAGCGTACACGTTGCACAAAGACAAAGAAGAGACTGAGACTCAAAGAGAAATGCTTCGCTTTTATTTACACGTCGTCGCCGTCGTCCTCTACATCGGAACTGCGTTCCCAATACAGATTATCCAGGCTAAAGTTGGACTTCTTTTTCGCCAGTCTGTCCGCCGCTAAGATGCGGTCGAGCGTCTTCATCTTGTCCTGACACATTTCTTGACGCGCTTGCAACCATTCCAGGCGGTGGACTTGAAAGGCTTCCTCCACGATGCCGCGAATAAATTCGCGAAGTTCTTCGTTTTTTGTCTTTTCCTTGCGACGACGAGAAACGCAGGAGAATAAACCACGCATGGCGTTTTCCACGTATCGGTCAGAATGATGACGCGAGCGCGGTGCGCGCTGCCTTTATACAGATAAACGCGTGCACGCAAAGAAACGAGAGTGAAACCGAAACTCAGAAGCCACCCGTCGCCGCTAGGAGCGCGTGCGCTGCGGAGAGCCGAAACCGAAAACACCCGCGGGCGGCGCAGAGGGCGCTAGGAGCGCGCGCGCGCATGCGCGGACAGGTGGAGCAGAGGGCGCGCGCGCATCCATAGCTGCCGCTGCGCGTCGCCTCAGTCAGTTTCTCTCTGGCTGTCGTGGGAAGCAGACGTGCGCTCCCCGCGCTCGCTCAGTTTCTGGCTGGCTGTCGTACAGAGCAGACGTGTGTTCCCCGCGCTCGCTCAGTTTATGCCTGGAAGTCGCCGCGGGGGAAAAGGTGAGTGATTTGACGCGCTCCTTTTCTCGTATGTTTGCCGTGTTTAGCGGTGACCAACGAGTGATTTGACCGCGCTCGTGTTAAGCCTTTTCTCGCATGTTTAGACTTGTTTTGCGGTGACCAAGCCTTTTGTTCGTGTTGACGCACGTTTAGCGATGTGTGCCCAGTGGTTCCCGCCTTGTGTTAGCTGCATAGTGTTGTGGTTAGGCCTAAGCGATCGCCCTCGTGAGCCTTTTCCCCCGATGTGTACCGTTTTCTCCGTGCTGTTTTAGCAGTAGCGGTTAGACCTTTTCTCTCGCATGCCTAGACTTGTTTAGCAGTGCTGTCATTTTTACCTGCGGCTAGTATCTTGTTCTCTGTCTTTCTCGTCTAGAGCTATGATGGTGGCGCCATCTGGTGTGATGCCTTGCAACTAAGTGGCCACCTGTCGTCGATCTCTGCAACTACCTGACGTCAACAAGCGCTGGTCACCCCGGAGCCGTTTCTTCGCCGCGGCATCGTTGATTTTCGAAAAAAAATTTTTCTCTCCACTCTATTTCCATCTTTTTATTTTATTTTCTACGTATTTTTTATTTTTTCTCAGCTCAAGTAGCCGGCAACTCACACAGTGGTCTGGACGCGTCTTAGATGCTCCCCAATTAGTGTAATGACTCCCTGGAGTGTTCTGATTACTGTGGGGGGTCCCAATTAGCTCTAATTGCTAATTAATGGCGTCCAGATGACTGTGTGACTTGCCGGCTTCTTGAGCTGATAATATACTACTACCCAGTAGAAGGGCTGGGTGGAGTGGGACATGGTATCTGTAGAATGCGGTGAAATACTGTTGGCGGTTGGTGTTCCAAGTGAGGGCAGGATGCCAGTACGTGCAAGACACTCAAGCTGTCATCGCAGTGCGCACAAGCTGGCGGATCCTGACCTCTGAGTAGGTGGTGATGCGTGAGCCATGTGAGTCCAATCCTCAATCTCGCGTAAAGAACTTCGGATGATCTGTTGATGTGTTCAGTCCGATGCTGCTATGTGATTGTGTTCATGTTAATTCACCTGCCTTGTGACCGCATGGAGGACAAAGAGGAGGAATTAGCTAGTCTGGCGTAGGAGCTCTCACACTGGCATAGCTGGTCAAAACGACTGACTTTGACTTTGACTTTATTGTTCCAAATTACATTGAACAATCTGCTACCATTGTGGACTGCGAGGCCAAGGCCTGTGATGCAGTCGGCAAACCATACAAGTTAAATATAACAGAGGATCAGTAATTGTGGCCAGTAATAAGTAATCAGTAATCAATAATAAGAAAATGTGGGCCATACGTCACATAAGACACAAATACCAGTATATTTTGAGCAAGCACTGGTTAATTTCTAGTAGGTGCGATGCATACAGCGTGTCCATGGACTGATTTTTTTATTCTCAGAGAAATCATATTTTTGCAGTTATAATGAATGACAACATGTTCTACATCCGAAGTGGATGTACTAATTAGGTCTCGTTTAATTATTGGAAATAGAAGGTCGGTGCAAATGCAACGTCGGTTTCCCTATGCTCCGCTATAGTTTTCAAAAGTATGCTCGTGACCATTTAGTGCGAGGACATGGCCCCGAAATAATGGTTGTCTCAGAGTAAGTCTCGGAGCGTTCTTTTTGCCTTTTCACTTGAACGTGAGGAAGAAACAACGCTGGAGAACTGCAAGCAGCACATTTAATGTAATGTCGCGCATGATGCAAGTTTTACAGCGATTTCATATTTCAGCGCAATATTTATAAGCTGTAAAAATAGGTGCAAGGGTACCATACAATGAAGTAGCTGGAACCGTAAATTTTAGACCTCTTCTTGGCGTAGGTGCTTGGCATTCGGGATTTCTGAATGCGAAGATCATAGGAGAGAAAGGAAGGCAAACAAATACAACAGAGGGTGCCATTCATTTATCGCACTTCTGATATCAGTTTCTTATTGCGCTTGGTTTTCTTCAGTTCCGACATTTGATAACCAGAATTTGCACTGTATATCCACGTGAATAAAAAAGATGCAAAAATTTCTGTGAGAAAATTTCACGGTATTTAAGAAAATGGCATTCTTAGTTTCCATAGTATTCAAAGACCAGTGAAAACAAAGTGTTTGAAGTATTATGTCTAGATACATCTTTTGCAGCTTTTATTATCGTTATCCAGGAAGGTGCGCGAATGAATGTGGATGTTCCTGAAATTAGAGTCCTATTTCGTTACACTTTGAGACTACCGTATGCTGGTTACAAAAAAATTAGGGCACATCAGCTGACTCAAGTTATTCATCCGAGAGAAAATAGTTTTCTTGCAAACAAACAAACAATTTTTTCACATTCATATCCAGCTTATTTGCAGAAATGCATTTTGAGAGTCTGTCCAGTACCTGTTCCTTGCGTTTATCAGAATGTAGGCTCACAAGGAAAACCACAGGCAGGTTTCGATTTCACGATTCGACGGTTCTGAGGCTGGAACACACAGAAACACATACAGACGGACAAACACAACACATCCACACGGTATCGGAATCAGGCTTTTTCGTCGATCGCCACTTTTCAACTCTACGACTTCACAACCAAGGCAGCTCCAGGAGAATGGCGATGTTCGCGACAATGTTCATAATATAGCAGGTGTCCACCATAGCTGGAACCAACACCGAGAACTCATTTGGTGACACGACACGAATTCAGAGTTCGACATACTCAAATTTGACAGGCGAGCAGCAGAACAAATCATTCACTGCAGTGTCAACAGAATCCTGATAGCCGGCAGAGAATAAAGTAAACGATTCGTCCAGACTCGGTACTCTCGTTCCCAGCCCACCGCAAAAAGCCTCACCCTGCTGGGAACTATTTTGAGACGCGAGAGCCAGAAGCCTTCGCTGCTCTGAGGCTGTCGTGCCTGTCGACCAATCGGAGACGATTTATTTTGAAAGTTTGAATATCAAGCGTTTGTATCGCAAAAGTTGATTTTTACGGCTTTATCTTTACCCCGTGTATTTTTTCGTGATTTATTTCGAGGAGTTTATTCTCGAAGTTTATTTTGCGAAGTGTAAACCAGAGTGATCCCCTTGGGTGGAGTCAACGCGACACGCTCCACCCGAACGCTCCGCTCATTTCTAGGGACATTTGTCCCTAGCGAAGTCATTTCCAAGTACATTCTTTGCAGTGGCATGCTCTGTCGTAAGATAATGCAATGAGGTGGCGCTACGTACAAGATGTAATAAATGTGGGAGCAAAACGCAAGCGAAATCGTAGTGCGGCAGTAGACACGTGCAACGTTTTTGTACCGTGTTATAATTATAGTCACTACGCGATTATACCATGTGCACTGTGGTGGGAGACGTGACGTAATCAGTTCACGGTAAACATTTTCAAGCGCGATGCGGCGCGGTGGCTCGTGCCGGTGCCACACACTTATGACGATTACCATTTGACTTTTACCTTGAAATAAGCCTGGCCTCGTTTGGAGCTTCGTGAGACATGTCTCGTTAACGCTGCTGAGGGGGAGGGGAGGGGGGGTATGTTTAAAGGTGATAGAAAAAAAGGAGGAAAGGCTGCTGAGGATTGCTGCATTATACAAGGGGGAAAGAGGAAAACAATACAGTAAACTCGAACGAAAGACTCAGTTACAAAATACATCACAGGGCACAGAAAAGTGTCAAAGGTGTGACTAATTTTACCCAGCAACATAGCCGGGATGAATAAGGGTGAGGGCGCAAGCTAAATAGGGAAACATCCCGACCGGGGATGTTGAATGCGGCGGGAAGGGGGGGATTAGTGGACGAGGGAGGGAATGTCGAAATGTGGCAAATATCATGTTACATTGCAAGTCCTTGAATTGATTGATTACATCTCAAAAATGTCATATATTGGGGTGGGGAGGCAATATGTGCATTAAGAACAAATAAAGGAAAGGTTAGCCAGTAATATATGACTCTGCTTTGCTTTGTAACCAGGAATGAGAGTACTTTTACACATAACCGCAGCGTAATCCAGTTTGGCTCACAAAAAAAAAGCTTCAGGTTTCACTTCTAAAGGGCAGTCATCAGACGTTTCAAATGGCACAAACATCTACTGACATCACTGATTACGTTCTTGTGTGGGTATTCCAGCCTGAGTGACAGGTAGTAAGGTAAAATTCAAGGGCGTTATGTAATTTATTCTGTAAGGGATGCTGCTGACGAGGTCTTCACTTCCGAGAAAATGGAACCAATAAACTTCTATACATTCTAGGCTACTTGTTCCAACGTTTTAAATGCCAAGTCTTGTTTCTTTCTTTCTCCCCCCCCCCCCCCACCCCTCACACACACTTTGCGAAACATATTTGTGCCTTGAAAATATTGAAACGCAGAGGTCGCTTCAACATTAATAAAGAAGAAAAGATCTCCCGACATGTGGTCTCGTGCCTTTATTCCATTCAGCCGCATGTTCCATTGCCGAAAATGTCGGGAACTAGCGGATCTCGCGCCCCTCAGCTGTCTCGCGAACGCATGGAGGCGTTGGTCTCCTATATGGAGACCAACCGCCAATTAGCCAACCCTGCGGACGACCTGAAGGGCAATCCACAAGGTGGTAGCCGCGACGCAGAGTGGCGGAGGTCCTCAACCGAGGCCAGCAGTATCAGCGCACTGCCGCTCAGTGGCGCACCACAATGCTTAACAAGCGTCGAGCCATTAAGCGAAAGTACAATGATTGGAAGGCGTCCTGCACAAGGACGGGTAACAGGACGTTCGAAGACGCCGTGGGGGAGTTTTTTGGATATTGACGCCCGGGTCCTGCAGCTGCTTGGAGCGTGTCGTGTTGACCACTTCTCCTCCAACCGGTTCCTGTCGAGTGGTGTTGTAAGTATACTTTTTTCTGTTTGTGCATTGTACATTACTTGCATTACGTGAATTTTAAGTAACACCAACGGAAACCATACGTGTAGGGTCCGCGCACTTCACCGCGCAACCAGCCGCTCGAAGGGAGTGGAGGAGAAGGTGGTATGGAGGGCGATGCTGCGTGCAACGACAACAGCAGCTCAGGAGCCAGCGACTGGTTCACCCCTGCGGCTGCACCTCCCCGTCACGTGCAGACTGGTAACGACCTCTTACATTCCACTGATGTTGCCCAAATTTAATTTCCCAAACAGTAATAGCCTCACGGCAACGTACCGTATGTGTCGTACATAGATACAACGAGGAACGGGGGGAATCCTTGTATGTTGCACTTTGTTTTGAACGTGTCGCTTCCTTGTAGTGACGCCACCCAGCTCGACGTCTCCGCCACGGCTCGTGACACGCCGGGAACAAGAGGACGCCACTCTGGATGAGCTGGTCGCGGGAGCGGCGGAACATAGGGCTCTCATGAGCTCGGCCGTCGACCGCCTGGACCTCGTCGTCGAGGGTGTCCAGGCCATTAGGACCGCCGTCGACACCAGCAACCAGCCCGTCGTCGATGCAATAAATAACCTTGCTGCCGCCATTAACGACCTTGTGCGGTAGCAACAGTCACACGAACGGGCGATGAAACAGGTGTGCATGACGTGCCCAAGTTTCGTTATGTGCGCTACATGAGTTCTGTTTCTTTCAGACGCGGGCAATGGTGGAGCGGGCCCTCCTGGTTATGTTAGTTCGTGCCCAAGCTCCAGCGCCATGAGGATCCTCGCCATCCGGTTGTAAATATTGTACAAATTGTATATAGTGTGCATATTAATTTGCGTAATGCTTGTTTTTGTTTTCGGATGTTTTTGTGTGTGTGTGTGTGTGCTTTCTTTGTGGCCTTTTGATTTTTGTGTGGTTCTTGTTTTTTGTTTTTGAGTGTTTTCGGGTTCTCTTTGTGGTCTTTTGATTTTTGTGTGGTTCTTGGTTTTTGTTTTTGAGTGTTTTCGGGTTTTCTTTGTGGTCTTTTGATTTTGTGTGGTTCTTGGTTTTTGTTTTTGAGTGTTTTCGTGTGTTTTTTTGTGGCCTTCTGATTTTTGTCTTTTTGTGTGTGTCATTTGCTTTTCTCGTGAACGTTGTTTGCCTTTATGCCGTTTGTGTGCCCTTTCCGTAGAAGTATACTTTGTGATTCCGTATTTGCGTGTGACTGGACTCTTCGGGATTTTGTTTTATTACTTCATCTCTTTTGTTTTCCTATACTGAGTGTAACTTCCTCAGACGTGTTTCTTGTGTCTACACACGCGTGAACAGTACACTGATTTACCAATGACCGACCCGTCAACGCAGCCTGCAAAAAATATTGCGATGTTTAAGGTTTTAAGTGGTTTTAGCTTCTTTTTCTCTATGTCTGTCCACATTAAAGGGACCGAAAAGTGAAAATAACCCACATATTTTTGCCCACTGTCACGCACAACATCGTTGTTTGATAAGATACAGAAAGCATTACTTCTCAATTCGGTATATTTTTTATGTATAAATATTTTGAAGATTGCCGGAACATGGACGGTGCTGCCAGCGAACGGCGAAAAAGAGCAACTTGGGTTTCAGGTCAAGGGCTCCCAGGGATTGGTCAACCCTTACCACGTGAGAGTTAATTTTGTAGAGAACAAAGCTGACGCACATTATCCTACAGCTAAACGCCATTTTTAAAATGACGCTCACTTCCATAGCTTTTACGTTAATAAAGCATTCAGCTACTTCGCCGCTACGAGCTACGATCCGCCGCGCCATCTGCAAGGCCGTCTGTGTTATCGCGTTTATTGTTTACGTCGTGGGTGGTCGTGTTGGTCGCGCGAAGAGAAGTGAATGACATGTTCGTCGTGGTTGTGTCAATTATTCGAGAGACCTACATATACCTGGTGTAGTTTTGGTGTTCGGGGATGCAAAAATCATGTTTGTTCACCATCGGCGGCGGCGGGCGAAAGCGAATGTGGTTCGAAACACTCGGTTATTAGATGTAGCAGTCATGTCGTGTGTGCCGTTCTCATTTTGCTGTCGATGACTACGAAGATGCCGTAGAAGGCGAATTGCGAAGACGTCCGAAGCACACTGATGCTCAGTACCCAGTGATTTTGCTTCACCGAGGTGACGAGTTCAACACAACGTCTTAGGTATGTACAGGCGTCACACATGTATAAATTATAATATAGCGACGACGTATTCCATTTCACTTATGTTATCCTACTTGTCCCGTGCTCAACATTGTCAACATCAACAAATTTAATTTTAGGGGCCTTCCGGTGTTGAAGTGGCGCAAAACTGCTTCGTGTGTGTGTGATCCAGGCACTCTAGTTGACATAACAGAAATAGCTGAAAGCAGGTATGCAAAGTCCACAGATGGAAGCATTAGATTTGTTACGTGTTGCAGACTTTGCGACATTTTTTTTAGTCTTTGGACAGGTGCACAACATTAGTATGACGTCAACAAGGTGGGAAGAAACCGATCAGAAGTACTAGCATGTTTGAAGGGTACAAGGATACTTCCTGTTGAGGTGTAGATGACTTTATGACTAAGGAACGCTAATTAATTTTCTAGAGATGCATCCTTTACACTTGAACACCCAATGAAACAGCAAACGTTCATTGTCTTTGAAGCCCCACCACTGGAATTGTTCAATGTGTGTCAGAGCTGTAGTGAGCCATGCGAGGTTACCACATCATATTGGTCCTAAATTTGCAGAGTTCCTCTCGGACGCAACTGTCATTTCTCTTTAGTGCTCTTCCGATCCTACCTTCTCAGAGATTAGTGTGGTTTACCATACACTGCATGGGCACTGCCTTTCTCTACTCATGCTTACGGTTTCTTGTTCTGTTGAATAAATCTTCACTTGAGTTTGCAGCCATCACGCTGTCTACTGTGTTTGCCCCTCATCTATATTGATGTGCTGTAACGGTATAGCACATCAACATGCCAACAACCTACCAAACAGCCTTGCCTAGTCCTAATTTTGGATGGAAACTACACGATGTGGTAACATCCACATATAGAAAGTTTTAGTCGACGGAGATTTGCTGTTTTTGTACAACCTTCATTGTACATTTCTTTTGTCTCACTTAGCATGCCTGAAGAAATTTTCTGATCTTCATCAAGATGACAGGTCATTGTTTGATCTGCAGCATTATTGTTCCTGTAATCTTTTCACCAACAGAAAATACAAAAGTGAACAAAAGGCAAAATATAACTAGCTCGTTAAATTCAAAAGGGAAAGACAAAACTTTTTATACTTCTCTTGTTTATTTTGTTGCAGGTTTTACAACTCTATCAAGTACATCAAAACATCAGAGGGCAGGAAGTCCTACTCTGTTTCCTAAATCCCTGGACAATAAAAAAAAAGATATAGTTTGAGTTGTGACAAAATGTTGCTTCTGCTCTTATATTATATTTCAATTAAATGTTACGATGCATTTGTAGTGTACACTGAAGCCAGTTTCAATTTGCAGGGCTGTCAAAAGTACTTTACAAAAGTACATCTCAATTACAGTAACAGAGAACTTATGCAATACATTATTTAGCCATTTTGGAGTACTATGCACACCAATGGTGCATTTTTAACTTTGAACCCAGATCAAGGCTTAATAATACTTGAAGTCAGCCCTCAAGTCCTTCTTTACAAATGTTAGTTGGTGACGTGATAATGAATCAGTTACAAGTACTCCGTTTGGCAAAACAGAGTTAATTAAGTGTTAAATCCCAATCTTGGTTCAATTATTAGTTGACATTTGGAAACGTGATCACTAAGAAGTATACTAAAAGGTTATGAACACAGTTCAGCTGAATGACACTGATGAAAATTATCTTACTTACTCCTCACATATACAATTGAGACATGAGTATAACCTACAAATACATCTATGCCCACAGGTTATTTAACCCTCCAGGAACAAACTAGTAATTATAATATGCTGTGACAGCAAACAAAAAGCAATGAGAAAAACTTGCAGCAAACAAGAAATGAAAATCTGCTGATAACATTTCTACAGGTCAGCGCACTGATGGGAAAGCATTCCTAATAGCATGCATGACGCAGATCGAGATCAAGTGGAGTACTTTCTATTGTATTTTCTCGGAGCACCCCATATCCTTCTTGTGAATGGCCGACAGAATGTATAACGGAATTTCCTGCCGAAATAAGGGTTTTCCGAACCAGTTTGCCGTTCAAGTAACGCGTAAAGACCACACGGCGCTGCCGTGTATGTTGCCATGCTCTTCGGTTTCTCGGATGTATGTAAAAGACACTTGCAGTACTTCGGTGTCAAGGCACAGTATTTCGAAATATTCGTTAGTTCTAATGCAATCGTCTGTCTGCTTTTCACACGCATTCTCTACCTCTCGGCAGCAAAAACCGTAGTATCCGTCTGTTTGCATTTCACACATGAACACCTGCACGACGAAAAACCAGCGCTTGTTTCGGCTTACAAGTGCTTCTCCCATAATACATGGACATTTCACAAAGCAGTCCATGTTCACGGCACGGTGAGCTACTGCTGAGGACGAATGTGACTCCGATTGATCTCTGGACGAGGAATCTTCTGCTGCGAAGAACACACTTTCCAGCACGCTAACGCACGAACAACAGCCCTGTGTGAGCGACAGCTCTCGAATGTGAAATTCATGCGCACTCATGTTCAAGAAGCTCGACATTCTCGACGTAGAAAGTTGTCACAAATGCCCACTGCCATTTTCGTTTTCGCCGGATTAGCGCCCGGAAGTGCGCGTATTACATGCATCCTCGACAGATGGCGCGGGGTCATGCAATTGTTGACGGACTGCACGGTTTCCTACTAGGTCCCTGGGCATGCAATTATCGAAAATTCGATTACAGAAAAACTCCAGCGACTCCAGCGGAGTTCTTTGGATCCGAACTTTTGAAGGTTCAAGCTTTTCGCTGAACATAAAGTTTCGATAGGTTTATATTCACTTTTCGGTCCCTTTAACACTCACCAATCACGCCGGGCAATCTCCATTTGGTCTTGAATACCCGCATCACCTCGCGGATCTCGTCGGGTTCGGTCGGGAATCGTGCCCAGGGGCGCCAGCTGTAGCACTATGGCATTCGTCACCTTGAAGAGCACCTTGCTGATGGTGCTCTGCGTGACTGCCATGTGCCGGTCGCTAGCTACCGCCCCTTGAAAACTGCCTGTGGCGTAAAACCACAGGGCGATGAGAACCTGTCGCTCCACGGATAGCGCCGTCCGAGTTCTCCGTTTTGGACGGAGGGTGGACCGTAGCTGGTCGCAAAGCCAGCGAACCACTGGCGTCACTGTACGGACGAAATGTTCTGCGGACGCTGTCGCGCCTCACCCACGCTGCGACTGGGACTTCTTCCATTTCGCAATCCAAAAGAATAAAAAACTCAACACAAATAGACACTCAAAGAAAAGTTCACTGCACACAGAAAAACAAACAAACAAAAGAAATACGCACTGCACAAAATGAAGTACCAGAAACTCTGCACACACGCACACTAAATGAAAACCAAAAGATAAGGAAACCGAACAGCAAACGAGTTGGAACAGTAGAAATGCAGGGAAAATCGCAAAACGAACCGCAGCCAAACCGAACGCCAAAAGAATGACAGATCGTTCTCTTTCGTCGCGCGCACTTCCGATACCGATAGGGAAGGACACCAGCCGTACCGTGTATTAGCCGCGGTTTATGTGCTTTTTTTTTTCTTTTTGGCTTGCACTCTGAATAAGTGATGTGCATTTTAATCGATTTCACTGCTCAAATCAGTCGCATTGTACTGATAAAATAAGGGTGAAATAAGGGTCGGCGTTGTATTGCCCGCGGCATATCTGCCATAAAATGTTCAAATGGCTTGTCGGTGCGCTTTATACGCGTCAAGTTACGGGGTACTCCCACTCGTATGGTATGTGATCTCGTTAGTGGGCCCAAACCTACGTGGAGCGTGCAACAGTTTACTATATTACTATATACGCTATTCCTAATCATAGTACGCCCCTTGTTTTGTACGTAACATAAATAGAATAAGCATAGGTGGCATAGGTCGTTCATGAGAATATTTTATTTCCAATTTTACAGTTTCAATAAAAAAATATCATGCTCAGCCAATGACATTTGCTCCGTGCAACACGGTGGCACTAAACAAATGAGCACCAACTGCAATGGCAGAGAATGAGAAGTTATTCTCCAATTGTCACTCATGACTTTTGTCAACAGTGACTGCCACTTACGATTTGTAACAGGCTGCCAATGCACTGCCATGTCAATGTCAAATATGTCTGATTCCACAGTTTTAACACACGTCGTATAGCCACAGAGGTAATGGTGCTGTGGCACAGCCTTAGTAAAGTGCATCTCCAAAGGTCACTGGCGACTGCTCGTTCTCATGGGGTAGATCCTGCCCAGCAATGAATTGTGTTAGCTTCAAAGGAGCCGCACAAGTGAAGCTGTGAACCTGCAAATTTTATGGGAAGTGAAAGTTTGTGCAAACCAATATGTAGACTTACTCTGAAATAGTGACAAGCTGCGCCACTTCCGCAACTGCAGCGATGTAGTTCCTAAAAATGTCATGACCGATGAAAAGTTGAAGATATAATTCCGAAATGGTAGATACAGAAACAATAGAAAATTGGAATTCCATTTCACACGCAATGGGGCCTGTTTCCTTATTTTTAATTATTATAATAGTTGTGCCAGCACTTCGATTTGAGCTTTCTACGACGCAAAAGCCCGGGAACAAACAACAAGCATTTGACAGCGCATCGTTCGTAAGCATGCTGAGGCGTCAACGAGGTAAAAAGCGCAAAAAGCAATACCTCCAGAAGGATCAACCGTTCGAGGTTCCGCGGTCGACGCTTTATTACAGAAGAGAAAGACCATCAGCAGCTAACAATAATGCCCGAGTAGCAGCATCCCGCCATGAAGCCGCAAGTAAGGCTACATCCTCTGTAGAATCAGTGAATCTGAAGTCATCTGAACGTCAGCCTTCACCACCTGTTGTACCTGAAATCGTCCACGCATCTTCCAGGGATGAGGATTGCGGCAGTAGCTGCGTAAGTGATGACACTGCTATTGATGAGTTGAGTGAATGTGAAACTGATCATGAAACCCATAGAGATCAGTGTGACACCTCGACAAACATACCTGACTTCACGCGAGGCGAGGTACTCGCTGATGTCTTTCAAGAGTATGGTGAGAGCACATTGCCAAACTCGATGATGATAATGATGATTCGGGTTTTCATGGCGCATAAGCAACGAAGGCCATAATGCGCCAAGACAATGTAAGTTTTATGTACGTAAAATTTGGGTGTTTACTAAAACAGTGCTAAGTGCTGGGTTAGTAATTAAAATCACAGATCCTTTAAAAACCCACTATCTCTAAAAAACATGTAGATCTTTTCAAAAGGTACGAAACTTTCATCGCCCAGCAAAAGCGCCGGGTGGAGTGGTAAGAGGTTTCTAGAGAATAAAACAAAATGTCTTTCACGAAGATGCTGATATGCTGGGCATACAATGAGTATATGGAGGGTTGGGAGAAGTTCCCCACAGTGACTGCATTCAGGAGGGTCTTCTTGACGTAGGAGATATCCATGTGTTAAGTAGATGTGCCCCAAGCGGAGCCGACAGAGTAGCACCTCATACAGTCGATTGGATGTGGATGGAGGAGGACCTATCTTAGGTTTTATAGTGTGTAATTTGTTACTTATCTGTTGGTCCCAAAAGCTTTGCCAGTGTCTGCTAATGCTGCTTTTTAAACATAGCCTGAGATCTTTTGATGGAATGTCGAATGGCGTTATGTCTTTTGTTAGGGCAGCCGCAGCTGCTAGATCGGCCTTTCCGTTTCCGGGTATCCCAACATGGCTGGGTACCCAGCAGAACAGTAACCGATAAGCCCTGTTAGCTATAGTGTTTGCTAGGCTCCTTGTACGATGATATGAACTATAGGATTTTTTGTGCTATGAATGCTACAGATAGTCTGTAAGGAACTCAAAGAATCTGTGCTTATGACCGATGATTTGATACGATTTTGTAAAATATAATTGAGGGCTAAAATGATGGCATACACTTCTGCTGTGACCTTCCTGTGTGATGTGACCTTGTAACCGTGCCAGTGACCATAGCGCACGATACCCCAGAAACGGTCTTTGAGCCATCAGTGTACAACTCTACATGGCTGCCAAAGCTATCCTTTAACACCTCAAATTCCTGCTAGAGTACAGTGTTAGCAGTGTCACGCTTGTTGTATCTGGAAAGGGATATGTTGCATTTTGGAGGGGGCTGCCATGGAGAGATTTTCTTAGTTGTCTCAAGAATCATAGAGTTGTATTCTGGAAAGCCATAGTGTTCGACTGTTTGTGACAGTCTAACGCTAAAAGAAGGCACAGCTGAAGGTCTGTTCAAGAAGTGCTGTCTCAATTGTGTATCTTTCACACATTGCTATGCTGGGTTCTCGGGATGACCCCTGATTCTAAGTCCATATGAAGCAGCGAGGTAAAATCTACGTCTCTCAAAAGACCACTGATCCGCTTCTATGTATAGACTTTGTATCGGAGAAGTTCTGAATGCTCCGAATACTAAACGCAGTCCTTGGTGGTGTATTCGATCGAGGATTTTGAATGTAGATGGCCGTGCTGAACCATACACAGCACAGCCATAATCCAATTTGGAAAGAACAGTGGAAACGTAGATCTTCTTAAGTGTGTCACGATCTGCTCCCCAGGACCGGTGAGAAAGCACCTTCAGAAGATTTAGAGATTTAATGGCCTTTACCTTGAGGTGTTTGAGGTGAGGAAGAAAAGTCAATTTCCTGTCAAATATAAGTCCAAGGAATTTATGCTCAGTCTTTACGTTAATGTCGTGGCTGCCCATTTTAAGTGTTGGTTCGGGAAACACTCCCCGTACCCTAGAGAAAGAGACGCATACTGTCTTTTCCGGAGGAAATTTGGAACCATTTTCGTGCGACCATTTGACCAACTTGTTTATTGTGAGTTGGAGTTGACGTTCGCACCTAGCAACGCTGGAAGAGGAACAAGAAATTTGAACGTCATCTACATACAGTGAATACCTGACTGAAGGAGGAATAGCACTTGCTATAGAGTTCATCTTTACAATGAATAGAGTTACACTTAGGACCCCGGCGTCGGGAACTTGGCGCCCCCATCGCCCGGCAGCAGCCGCAGTAGCCCCCTCCTGCATTCACGGTTGGGTCGCCGCAGGAGGGAGACCCCCACGTATAGCTGTGCGTGGCTTTCCCGTGTCTGGGGAAAGGGGGATCCTGGCGGTTGAGTGGACTCGGAGGTTGTTTAGGACCCTTCGGGGCCCCTCCGGAAAAGCAACACACCGCTTTGGCCCCTGCTTCCCATAGTCGGGTGGTCCTGGAAGACCCGGCCAGGATTATTCAGCTAGTCGCCATCTCCCTTTTCATTACTTTCTCTTCCTTGGTCTCCTTCTTTCTCTCCTTTTCCTCTTTTCACCTTCTTTGGCGGCAAGGGTCAACCTTGGGCAGTCTTTCACTCTCCAGAAGCTGCGCTTGGGTATAGTGTAGGCGTACCTGCTACTGCGTCAAACGCGGTCCCCTGGTTGGGCTCCGTGGTGGGCGGCAGGACCCTTGCATCGAATTGTATTGTCACCTTTATGGCATCCTCTTCTTTAAAACCCCGAGATCGGAATCGGAAACGGTTCCGCACCGAGTACCAGCAAATTGATCTAAATACCTCAACACCCGAACCATGGTTTGCAAAGTTTCTCGTTGTCCACTCGAATGATGATACAAGACCACTGTCAAAGGTATCTCCTTTTGTAATAGCGAAAGCACTTGAACAGCTGATAGGTAAAGAATACAATGCCAGGAAAATGGGCTCTGGAGATATCCAGGTCCATGTTGAAAAGCGAGAGCAAAGCAGTGCTCTTCTTTCACTGACAAGCATCAATGGGATATCTGTCACAGTAAGTTCACACCGGAGTCTCAACATTGTTAAAGGAGTAATTTCTGAGAGCGACCTTCTTGACTGTTCGGAATCGGAACTTCAAGAAGGCCTACAACAGCACGGTGTGGTAGCCGTAAAGCGCATAGTCATGCGTAGGGATGGGAAAGAAATCCCAACAAAGCACATAATCCTTTCTTTCAAGCTCCACAAGCTGCCAGACACAATCAAAGCCGGTTACCTTAGTTGCAATGTGAGGGCTTACATCCCAAATCCGAGTCGCTGTTACAAGTGCCAGCGGTTTGGCCACGGTTCTCAGGTATGCCGTGGGCAGCCCGTCTGTGCTAAGTGCTGCGGCAAAGACCATTCGTCAGAGTCGTGCAGCAATGATTTTCAGTGTGCCAATTGCAAGGGTAACCACCCTGTTTACTCCAGATCATGTCCTTCTTGGAAGGAGGAGAAACAGATCCTCAAGCTGAAAACTGAGCAAAATATTACATACAGTGCAGCAAAGGCACAATTGGCGTTCCAGAAGAAAGGAACCTTCTCTGATGTGGTGCGCAGGGGAGTGGCACCACTCAGAGTATCGGTGGAGACCCAGACCTCTGGGGCTCCCCTCCACACTCCCCAACACAAAGAGAGGGACACTGAGGGTTCTCCTCCAGTGGCCTCTCAGACGAACAGCCAGGGAGATGCAATGTTAACCTCAGAGGAGGTTGTTGCATCCCCTTCCGTTTGGGACGGGATTACCATGGGCCTGTCCCAAAACACGAGTCAGAGCATGGATCTCGATGACGACGACTGCTGCTCTCAGAAGTCGTCTTCGAGTCTACCAAGTCTTTCCATGGGCAAGGAACAGAGAGGGAAAAAAGCTGGCCGAGGACGAGGAGGAAAAGCCAAGGAACAACAACAAAGGGTCCCTCCACCGAGAATACAAGCTCCTTAATCCCTCCGCATTCATGGACAGTTGTTCCACAAGGTCTTTACGCCTTAGAGTAGTCGTTCAGTCCATATTCTTTTTCCTCTTCTGTGCATTTCTTATGGGTTCTCAGAGCATTATTCAGTGGAACTGCCGGGGTTTGCTGAAAAATCTTGATGATGTCCATGATTTGGCAGACAAACATCATGCTGTCTGTTTCTGTCTCCAAGAAACAAATTTGGTTCCAGACACCCCTTTCCACATCCGACGGTGGAACGTTTACCGTAAGGACCGAACAGACACGGCACGTGCTTCCGGAGGTGTGGCCATTCTCACGGCCAGAACACTTCCCACGAGAGATGTCCAACTTTCTACAAATCTTGAGGCTGTTGCAGTGCAGATTTGCACTGACCGTGTGATGACGGTGTGTTCTCTGTACCTGCCGCCATCAGCTAAGGTTGAAGAAAAGCAACTTCAAGACCTTCTCAGACAGCTGCCACAGCCTTTTCTTCTGCTTGGAGATTTTAATGCACACCATCCTCTGTGGGGTTGCTCAAAAGTTGACACACGAGGTAGGATGTTAGAGAAAATGCTAACATCTTTGCCAGTCTGCCTTCTCAACACAGGGAGTGCAACACATGTCAATTCGGCTTCACAGACTTTCTCAGGTATTGACATTTCACTATGTAGTCCATCTCTATTCCAAGACATTTCATGGACAGTTGCCGACAGTCCTTACAGTAGCGACCACTTCCCTCTTGTATTAAAACTCAATCAACTGGCAGCTACCCTCACTACCCGACCACCCCGTTGGAAAACACAATTTGCCGATTGGGGCTCCTTTAAACAAGAAGCCATTCTGTCAGCAGAATCACTCCATGGACTCGGCATTAATGAAGCAAATGACATTATTACAGACATTATTATTGACGCAGCCACTAAATCCATTCCGCAATCTTCAGGTCGTCTTCCTAGACGCTGCAAGCCCTGGTGGACGAGTGATTGTGCGAACACCAGACGGGAGCAGAACCGTGCATGGGGTAAGTTTAGACGATACCCAACCCCAGCAAACTTACTCGCTTTTAAAAGAGCCCGTGCGAAAGCAAGGTGGACACGGCAACAAGCGAAACGGCAATCTTGGGAAAATTTCGTATCCACCCTAAATAGTAGCACTCCATCCAAGTTTGTATGGGACAGACTGAAAAAAATCAGAGGCGACTACAGGAGCTTCTCTGTTCCACTTCTGCAAATAAATGGAAGCACGTGTCAGAGCATCGAAGACCAGGCTGACGCCTTAGGTGAACATTTCCAAAACATTTCTTCTTCTACTCATTACACACGGGAGTTCTTGAAGATCAAGGATTCTGCCGAGAAGTGCACCCTGTCATGTGGTACTGGCGACAACTACGCTTACAATAGGCCTTTTACCATAACAGAACTTTTAAGAGCACTGAGCGTTTCAAAACAGACAGCTCCAGGGCCAGATCGCATCACGTACTCTATGCTGCAGCATTTAACACCTTCATCGCTAGAAACCCTTCTATGCTTCTTTAACTCTCTCTGGAATGAGGGCTGCCTCCCGTCCCGCTGGAAGGAGGCGATCATCATTCCACTGCTAAAACCAGGGAAAAGTCCTTCCAATCCAAGCAGTTACAGGCCTATTGCCCTTACCAGTTGCTTAGGAAAAACTTTTGAACGTATGGTGAACTGCAGGCTTATGTACTATCTTGAAGAAAATGAATGCCTAGACCGATATCAGTGTGGCTTTAGAACTGCATGCTCAACAACAGACCAGCTATTACGTTTGGAGACTGTTATTAGGGAGGCCTTTGTCAGACGGCAGCATTGTGTATCCATCTTTTTCGACCTCGAAAAGGCGTACGATACCGCCTGGCGGTATGGCATCCTTCGTGACCTACACTCTTTTGGGATACGTGGTCGGCTCTTCCGTTGCGTTGCAAACTTTCTTCAGGGGAGAACATTTAGGGTGCAGCTGGGAACTGTACAGTCCCGCCTGTTCACACAAGAGAATGGAGTCCCGCAGGGGTCTGTTCTAAGCGTAACACTCTTTATTGTAAAGATGAACTCTGTCGTCCATGCAATTCCACCGTCTGTCACGTACTCCTTATATGTGGATGACATTCAAATATCCTGTTCTTCCACAAGCGTTTCTAGGTGTGAGAGACAGCTCCAGCTCACCATAAACAAACTTTCAGACTGGTCCACCAAAAACGGTTTCAAGTTTCCTCCTGAGAAAACTGTTTGTGTCCCATTCTCAAGAGTGAGGGGTGTGTTTCCTGAGCCCACACTCAAAATGAATGGCCAGGATATTACTGTCATGCATGAACACAAATTCCTTGGTGTCATCTTTGACCAAAAGCTCAATTTCGTGTCTCACATAAAAAATCTCAGAGTCAAGTCAATGAAGGCCTTAAATATACTCAAGATCTTGTCGCACAGGTCTTGGGGTGCAGACCGCGAAGTCCTGCGTCGTATTTATATTTCCGTCATTCGCTCAAAGCTTGACTACGGGTCTTTGGTTTATGGCTCTGCACGGAGGTCTGCCCTGGCGATTTTAGACCCAGTTCACCACCAGGGTCTCCGTCTGGTGTTGGGAGCTTTTCGAACATCACCAGTTGAAAGCTTGTATGCAGAGTGTAATGAATGGTCGCTGGAAAAACGGAGATTTGACCTTGCCTCTACATATGCAATGAAGGTGAGATCTTACCCGCAGCACCCTGCCCTAGCCTGTGCCACAGAAACCCGTTTCCAGCAGCTGTTTTTGAACAGACCTTCTGTCATTCCTCCTTTTAGTATGCGACTGTCCCTGGAAATGGAAGCTTATGGCTTCCCTGACCAGGGCAGGGTGACTCTAGTAGCAAGTGGTGGGAGGCTTCCCCCATGGCAACCACCACCAACACACAACACATCGTTATTAAAATATAAAAAGCAAGAAACTTCTACAGTTGTGCTCCAGCAGGAGTTCTTATCATTAAAGGACAGTTTTGGAGACCATGTCGCCCTTTACACGGATGGCTCTAAAACGGGCTCAAAGGTTTCATGTGCAATGGTCACAGGCACGTCTGCTGTGTCTCGCCGTCTGCCAAACACTTTTTCCATTTTCAGTGCAGAGGTATACGCTGTGATCCTCGCTTTTAATCATGTGTTACACTCTCACATTGATACATCAGTCGTGTACACCGATTCCCTGAGCTCTCTACAAGCTATATGCAGCTTACGGAAACAAAAGAACCCATTCGTGCAACAAGCCCAGCATTTATTCAGCCAAATTACAAACAAAGGTTTCTCTCTAACACTCTGCTGGGTGCCAAGTCACGTAGGTATACGTGGCAACGAGCAAGCCGACAAGGCCGCTGTCGAGGCACTGTCCGGTGACCTCGCATTTACAGAAGTGGCAGCTGAAGACTTGCGTTCAGTCATACGAAAGACGATTAATGAGAAATGGCAAAAACAATGGAACACACAGAACACTAATAAACTTCATCTAATCAAACATGACATAGGCAAGCCCACACATGCTTTCAGTAACCGCCTTCACGAAATTCTGTCAGCTCGGTTACGTATTGGCCACACCTACCTGACACACGGATTCCTTTTACGGGAGGAGGATCCACCCCTGTGTGTGCCTTGCAGGGAACCGCTTTCTGTTTTGCATATTCTGATAATGTGCCCACTGCACGGAGCTCACCGTCGCCGCCACTTTCCCGCCTTTTACAAATATCACATTCCCTTCCATCCCGCACTTTTGCTGGGTGATGAGCCCCTGGTTACTTTTAATTGTGTATACAATTTTTAAACGATGTTGGTTGCATCAAGTACCTTTAAACTAAATTTTAACTGAATTATTCCCTTTTTTAAATAGATAACATTTTATCATTGTCTTGGCGCATAATAGCCCTAAAGAAGTGACAGGGCGCTGACAAGCTGGTGCATGCATGCGTCTCGGGTTCCGCCTCTCTCATAATAGCCCTAGTCGCTCATGCGCCAGAAAAACTTCAATCACTCACTCACTCACACTTAGGACGGATCCTTGAGGTACACCGTTCTCTTGTATGAATGGGCGAGAAAGAATCTATGACGAAAACGACACATTCCGCATGCAACGGATTGTACGCCCTTGTCGAGAAGCCCCAGTTCGACAAACATACCGACAAAGCAGTGAGAAGAAACGAAGAGCTTCGTAAAGATCTTTATCCACTGGTAACATTGTAGCTTTTGTTTCAGATTCCCGCCAGTCCCCCAGGCAGTATGAAACGTAAAATGTGCACATGCATGTGACATGGATGAGACTCCTTCAGATGATGGCTGCCACCATTGGATTAGCATCATCCGATAGCTTTACATGACCTTTCACATGATATAAAGTGGCTGGGTTCAAGCGCATTTTTTGTCCGCCTAGTATCGCAAAACCACGAGTGGTACGCGAATTGCATGTTCTTAATTATTTCTGAAACGCCACAATATTTTTCACGATTCATTCCTCAGGGGCTGAATTATGCCCGTACTTTGCGCTGCTGGTAAGGTACCTGTAACACTTGCGAGCGTTACCGTGTAACGACGGACCCTCAAGCAAGACGCTCACACTTGGTGTTCGTTTCCAGGAAGGATGTGTAGAGTCCCCTTTAAAGGTCAGCTATGCCGATATCCCAAATAGTCGAAACGGTTGTGATATTTTGAAAGCCCACATCCAGCTCTCCCCAAAATACACCTTCATTCTCTCAGTTCGGTACAGTAACATGTAAAAAAAATAGGTAATTCATTCCGAAACACACATGGGCGCAGCCATTTTTATGACGTAAATGCGCCCGAACGGGCATTGTGACGTGTACGCGCCTTCGTACTTGTCAGTGGATTTCAGCTACGGCTTCTCGCGGCTTCACGTATCTGTGCTTGAAGATGGCGGCCAGCCGGGTTCCACCGTTCCGCGATAAGTAAACAGTGCAGCAGTTGCGAACTCATTCGCGAACCAACCTCTGTGCGATGTTGTGACTGGAATTCGTCGTTTGTGTTTTGTGAGCACGTACAATTTGTATCAAGTCGCGTCTGCGTTAGCCCCTTTACAGCACTTGCCCATTGTAGAGGCTGACGTTTCGACAGCCGTGTCAGCAAGAAAATACCGACAGCGTTTTATTACTGCAGGAAAATTGTGCTATGTATTTGAGAAACCGCATACTACTATGGGACAAGTTTTACGTACGATTTATCAATGTGCAACAGCGTCGACGACGGTATGTAACGACGAAAGACGTAAAACGAAATACAAATCACATTTTAAACTTTTTGTGAGATTCTGTGCATTTTCCAGAAGCTTTCTTTAAATCGCGCACTCCCATGTCACGCTGCGTTGTGTGGTACGCTACAAACTACTGCATTTTATGTCTAACATCTGGATATTGTTTGTAATGAACACCGTCGCACAAAAACATGCACACGAAAGCTCCAGTAGCCATGTGGTTGCACACTATGTAGACGCAAAAGAAGTACCAGAGCACATATTGCCACTTAGAAATGTGGTGCCTGAAGAGTTAGGGCATAGCATAGATCCTAGAAATCAGGTGCACCTTATCCTTCTGTAGAGTGCTCTTTCAATTCAAAACTCAGCCCATGGGGTGTAAAAGTATTAAAGGCAATTATGTGACTTGTCGTCGTGGGTGACATCACTGGCCAGCCTCGGGATTAATTCCGTGCTCAGGAATTATTGTACAAATCACTTTGTATGTAGGACGTGATAAGCAATATGTAAGTTGCAACCTTGTCTGCAGCATTCTCAATGGCCTCTTACCTTTACAGTGAGAGACACGTTACCAAACCATTTAAAAAGGGCCGTGTAACTTGAGTTTTTAATTTATAAAAATATAAGTATACAATATGTAATATGAAATTTATATAAAATAAAAAATAACATTTATAAAAATAATTTATAAAAATAAATAAAAAGGCTTCATGGAAGCAATCCGTTAGCATACCCATTGCACATGAAGCACAATTATATATGCTTGGACATCATCTAATTAATCTTCTGAACCATATGTGTGGCTGCATACGAAATTTTTTATGCGCATCCTCTACCTTCCTATTCCTACATGTGCACACGAATAACAGTGCATATATGTGAAGTTGCAAAAAGCAACGCTAGACTTTGCTAGAACTTTTCCACATTTATGTCTGGTGAACAGGGAATATCTCACTAGAAAGGAAGACATTTGTGCATTGTTTGGCAAGCAAATAAATATATTTATTTACATTTTCCATAAATCAACAATGTTGTGACCTGGTGCAAATATTAATGTCAACAAGTAAAGTACTTACAAATTATTCCTATGTGCTCAAATGCAGATATGACAATTCTGTTTTTGTACCTCAGCACAGTACAGTTTCAAAATTAACAAACTGCACAGCATCAGCAATCTTAAAATATCTGAAGAGGGGAATCATATAAAGCTCCAACAATAGACTGTGCAAACAAAGCTAAGAAAAAAAAAGTACTTCAAGAAAAATCTGAATAATCGGTTGCCGTTGTGATATGTACTACTATGCACAGTTCATTAATGGAACATGTTACCTCATTGCATTGCCTCCATGTCAGCTCTAGAACAGGCAGCTTTTTAGGTCGCTCTTTTCGTGTTTTTCTATTGTCTTTTTTTCTTTTCTGTTTTTGCATTAGCAAGCATGGCCATAGTGAATCACAAGCAACCAAGGGCAGGATGAGACATCTACAATGCGACTGCTAGCTCTAAACTGATATATTTATTAGCAGACTCTGGAATATATACATATGCTGCTAAGAAAATGACAATTTAACCAATAGAATAACAGACAAGAAAAAGGGTTATATATCTTCCCCTCTCCTCATTCTGAGTGTGTCCGTGCGTTCCCTTTGAGATAACGTATCTCTGACAGAAGCAAATCCAACAGCGGACTGCTTACGGATGCAACTATCTTGGATTTCTCTAACCACTTGTTATTTAACCGCTGCCTTAAGCTGTGTGTTCTGGAAATTTAGGCAGCATCCAGAGTCCCTGCTGTGTTGCCATGTTTCTCGAGGGCCTGTGTTTCACTATGGCTCTCAGATACAAACTACCCCATTTCAACACAGTAGAAAACACAGATTTGTAAATAGCATCTGTTGATTGCACTGTACATACCCCCCACATAAAGGATCATAGTGGATACTACGTCTTGTGCGATAATGTCAGGAACACAAAAAATATAGATTTTAAACCACTCTTACGTCGTAGTAGTAGTATTTGTGTGAAGCTGCGCAATTCCTGTCCTGCAAATAATTTCAACCATATGTTTCATCTGCCAGCGTGATGATCCCCTGAAAAGCAATTCACACTTGGCGGGAACTACCGGTTCTGAAACCTATCCCTGACATGTGTAGCCATCAGGGAGGAAACCCAAGGGCTGCGGTGGAAAAGACAAACACACACGGGCTATGTTCTCTCTGTGTATCAGCTGCTCTGGCTAGGTTTCTATTCACGCTTAATGGCCGTAGCAGTATTGCATGAAGACCACTGCTAAGTTGTGTTGAGAAACACCACTTTATGTTTGCCATGTCTAAATGAAACGTACCTGACCTGATCCAAATTAACCGTTCTGAGTCTGGAACACACAAAGAGAAAAACGCAACACACGCCACAACATTAATAGATAGCAAATGAGCTGTAGCGAGCTCCACCTTGGGACAGAGTCAACAAGTAATTCACCAAAAGTCAATGAGCGCCTGAAATGTAACATCTCCAGTGGCGTAGCCCGACCCCCCCCCCCCCCGCTGATCCTGTGTCGACAACACACACATACTTGTGCACACTTCGAACTGAGGATTAAAAAAGGGAACGAAATAGTTGATTTAGACGTTCACAGTACGATTACATGTATAGGCTGTCATGACCAATGAAGTGGTGTCACGAGATTGGAAGTATTTTGAAAAGCTCATACTTTGAAAACCATTCAAGAATGCTTCTTAGATAGACGCCATGAACTGCAAGAACTTTCGCGATAGTCACACTGGTCCCCCCCCCCCCATAT
Organism: Ornithodoros turicata; assembly: GCF_037126465.1. Lineage (NCBI taxonomy): Eukaryota > Metazoa > Arthropoda > Arachnida > Ixodida > Argasidae > Ornithodoros > Ornithodoros turicata. Next base: position 44,133,289 of record NC_088203.1, on the reverse strand, counting down.
ATTATGTTCTCGGATTTGCACGATTTGTGTGGGTCGGTCCGTGGCAGGTAGGGGGGGCTCGAGCCCCCCCCTAGCCCCGCCGTGGCTACACCACTGAACATCTCTGACTGGTAGCAGGATGGCCCACGTTCAATTCCTGGTGCTAGCACTGACTGGCTTTTTCATGAATTATTTGTTTGAAGTTTCGATGTGCTTGAGAACCATTCGTCAACCATTGTATCCTCATGAGGTGATGAGGGTTTGTCATCCCAAAGAGACTCCCTTTCTGGCATGTGTCCTTATGGATGCTCATCACTGCAGAAAAAAAGAAAGAAAGAAAGGGAAAGCATTTAATGACAAGAAATGGATAGTCGCATTTACTGCATAATGATTGTGCACAACAGAAAGAATACTTTTGCACAGAAGGCTGTACTTCTTGATGTCTAACATCAAGTTACAAAATTCCAGAATATATGACATGTTGTAAGGTAGAGAATAAGTAGAGTTATTGAGTTGTCGAGTTGAGTTAAGGGGGCAGTTGTACCCCCTTTTTATTTTATTATATATGATTATATATTTATCTTTATGTCTGTACCACCCCTCGCTCTCTACATTACAACATGTTTTATATATTCTAGGATTTTGTAACTTCATGTTAGACATTAACAAGAGCAGCCTTGTGCACGAAAGTCTCGTCTCATTAAAATTTAGATGCTCTCAACAGTCTTCTTTGTGTTGTGAATATCTATCGCAGCACACCTGCACATTGCTGTTCTACGTACTGTGACTTTGCAGTAAGAGTATGGACTTTGGGTAAAAAGACTACACAGCACTGCTCAGGTATTTTTGCCTATCGAACAGTATGTATGTATGCAGTATGCACACAGTATTGTGCACCGGACCCACTAAAAATGTAGTGAATGTGGCATTGCCCACGGTAATGCACCATGTTGAACACAATTATTGTAGAATGCAGGTATTTTAGCTTACATGTCAAGCCAGTACCACACCAGTATCCAGTGTGAAGTTGTGACAAATAAATAGTTTCCATTTTTCTTAGCTCTCAGAAAAGAGACAGTGAATTAATAAGAGTAGACAATGTTAACATGAATTCTGGGCTATTCTTCAGTTGAAGATTCACAGATAGTAAAGGCACCTTCCTCAATGGACGTTGATGACATTGAAAATTCTAAAATGTTATCAGAGGCGACATCAGCTCCGGTGTGTCAAAGGATTGTATGTCCAACAGTAATCCAGCTAACAGTAACAAAAATGTGCAAAAGACAAATTAACTGAACTAATGTAACGTACTTTCTATATCAGACAGTAAAGCTTGTAACACCCCATCCACAGGAACCAGTGTCCAGACACAAAAGTGCTTGAACTGGGAGATAGCAGCTAATCGGAATGGCGATCTTTGTTTTCCACCCTCGAAGCACAGGTTGTAACTTTGAGGGCAGATTTAAAAGTGGTGTCAAAATGTCTGCATGCGAATGCACATGAAAAGTTGAACATAGATGAATACTCAAATTATAACATCACATTGTCATACCTGTTGGTGGAGGTGGACTGCAACTAACGTGTCAGCAATTTCTTCATGACCAGATGCAAGCCAGATCATGCTTCATTTCCGCCTTCAGCGTGCACCTGTGATAATTCAGAAGTTAGATTATCAATAGTACTATTGTGTTGTTAATCGTGGTTATATCAGAGTAAGCGCAGTAGGACAGCTGCACAATCGATTCATTAAGCTTGCTATTTTTTATATCTGAACCTCGACTTACCTTTTTTTGCTCTCGTTTTTTGCCTTGATCCTCCGTGACACGTTCAAAATGTTATGCGTCGGGCACCTCATATTTTCATCAGACGATTTCGTGCCGAGATTCCAAATTGCCAAAAACGAAATCCTTGCAGTGGAAATTAGCAGGCACCACTGTCAGCCAAGAGCTTCGCACTGCTTGGTCTTTTAGCAGCTTATAATAGGTAACACTTGAATGCACCGATGAATTGTTCTAACAGCGTAGCACTCTCGCATCTTCGACAACTTCGCCGTGGCATATTTACGAATCATATCGTTCCAGCCCATAAAAGGCAAGGTCAGAACAAGGAAGTGCACTTTCCAAACGACGCTGTGCCAAACAAAAAAACATTTGTTTCCGGCTTAGCAACAACATAACAGCTGTTCGCTTATGTACGATGCACAGAGGAGGAAACGAAAGAAGCCAAGCAGCCAAGCAAAGAGTCCATGCCAAGCCAAAGACAGATAAACCGAGAGCAGTGACGTCGGTGCGCCCGTGCGCAGGGTTTGCCGACGGTCTGACGGCCGGGCGTGGGAACTAAAAAAACTGTTTTCTAAAAAACTACTAACAGTTGGAGCAAGATATTTCGCACACATATTCAGTGTTCGGTAATGAACACACAGCGCGAGTATCGCTCAGTTGTGCGGCACTTCAAAATCGGCATATCTGACCTTTAACCTCCCCTTTTCCGTTTATTTTTTCCCATGACACATCGTCTTCATTACAATACGTTTTCTCTTTTTGATTGAGACGCAGGGCTACCTTTCCGTTGAGCGATTTTTCCACACAAAGGCGCTCCTCGTATGTTTACGAGCGCGTTTTGCTTTGCGTAGCCTTTGCTTCGTAATTTATTGCCCAGATGTTGCATTGTTTACTTATTTTGCACTTATGGTACGTATGTTTATTTTTTTCTTTGGATGCAGGGCATGACTTTCGTGGGCGCCTTGAACACAGGGGTGCCAGAAGTCCCAGACCTTGTAACCACCCCCAAGCGGTCGCTCCTTGCAAAACCGCCATCTTGTCCAGGCCTGACGTCACTAGCAGACGATACGGCGCGCACGCAAGGCGACGAAAACAAATTGGCGTGGTTTCTATGCTGTGTGGCAATCGGTGGCAACTTGCCAAACGCAACTATGTGGTGTTAGTCTGGTGTCGTTGTGCGGCTTTTAGGTATTTAAAGTTGTGAATAACACTTTACAATAATAAATATGGGACGTTGTTGCTACATGGGCTGTCAGCACCGGTCCGGCGAGGCAACAAAAGCCTCGGGCGTAACATTTCACTGGTAAGTATATGCGTTTGTCGCACATCGTACGACAGTTGACTTTACTTCTATTTATTGATTACAGTTTCCCACGAGATCCTACGCTTCGAGAAGCTTGGGTTGAGGCCATTGGGAGAACTGGATGGACACCCAGCAAACACAGTGTAGTGTGCTCCAAGCACTTTCAGAACCGTGACATGGACAGGACATCGTTAGCACGGATTCGATTAAGACCTGGTGCGGTGCCCATCGCTCATCCTTCTGTGTCTGCTCCTGAGCTGCAGGTGCGTTTGAGTGCTCTCGTTCCCGTACTCCAAAGTGCGTATAATATATTGTTTGAACGGTACAAGAAATTGTGACAACCTGTTATGAATCAGTGAGCGTTAATGTCGACAAAAATAAAAGAAAGGAAAGAAAAAACTTGAATAGCAAATTCTGTAAGTAATGCTGTGAGAGAACATACTTTTTGTTTTGGTCATGCGCAGTAACCTTATTGAAATTTTCAATTAAGTAACATGACGAGAAAGTGCAGCACATGAGATATGGACTTGTGATCTACATTTTTCTGCCAATCTCTAGCAATATTTCATTACCTATGGCACACATATAATGTCGGTTATGTTCCAGGCAGCACAGCTTTCAACAGCACCTGAGGCAGCACGTGAAGCAGAGCATGAAGTGAGTGTCACTTTCATGTTCACACTCTCAGGGCATGATACGCAGTGTTCACAGCATTTCCTTGCACAGTGTTTGTGCTTCATACGTTTAGGTTTATATTCTGTATTTTTCTGCTATGTCGTGGCAATTGCTGTATGGCATACTGGTTGTTTCCTAGATGGAACTAGTCACAGCTCCTGGTGGAGCACAGGAGCAACTCCCAGCTCCAGCCAGAACACAGGAGGAACTCGCTCTAGAGGAAACCTGTGAGGGAGAACATGAAGTGAGTGGCCCTTTCGTGTACACACTCAGGGTGCTGTGAGCTACAGGACTTGAAGTCCTCAAACATGTATATGATTTTTTATTTGGACCATTATTGCTACATTATGCAACATTTCCCCTGTGAATTCGACACAGGATGCAGAGCCTTTCTACCACTCCCTCGTGCTGTTCTCTTTCGCTCCATCTATCCATCTCAGTACACCACACATAGCCACAGTTGCTTTGCAGTACTAACACAGAGTCTAAAAAACTTATCCACCATTGCTATCCATTGTCTACTATTGCTACAATCAGTATGCATAATGTATCTTACTGTGTGAAGGAGTGTAGTCCCTACACATCAACTTGTATGCCATTGTATGCTATGCAAGCGTGTGAGCTATCTGCGCAGCCCCTTAGGTTGCCCCTTTCTCCTCGTGCCGGTGGAGCCATCCTAATTTCCCCACCCTTTTCGAAAATAAGAGGGCCATCAATTACACTGTGTACCAGGTAGCTTCGTCTTTCACCATATAGTGTCATAATTTTACTACATGTCCACATGTGGTCCTCTATTGTTGCCTTCGGAGAGGATACTCACTTTGTCATGTCGTCTTCCAAACATTTCCCCTCTCGTGCGCAGAGACCTACTTGCATAGCGTATTGTTAATTTATTTGTGCATCTTTATTACCTCAGAGTTTAGAAGTTTAGTTTACTCTGCTGTGAGTTCCACAAGTCAGCTCACATTGAAATTTCTACCCTGACAGCAAGACTTATTGTCCAGCTCCTGTGCAGAGATGAGTGATGTAAGTATAGTACATTTTGCTTTATGATGCTAAATCATGCTGCACTAAAATGTGTGGTTCCTGTTAAACAACTGATATCGAGATAACTGAGTGACTCAACATGTCAACCAGCAAACACAAAGTGAGACGACTCGATGTTGTTTCTTATATTGTGCTGAAACAAAGCACGTCACTGTGCACGTTCTGCTTGGTTATCAGTACTTTTCATCTGACGGGGTCGCAACAGGGCACAGATAAATGAAAAAATGGCTAGGAAGCACGCGAGCTGGTGAAGATGATGCATAATGTAAAAAACCCGAGACTAGGGAACACGAAGGGTGTTGTGTCTGTCCCTTCGTGTTCCTTAGTCTCGGGGTTTTTACATTATACAGATAAATTGCTGCCTTTTCAGCTATGCAAAATATTAGTCATATGCACAGAGCACCATAATTTCTAACATCGGCATCTAACGACATCTAATTGGTCTGAACAATCGTTTTTTTTATGCTTTCTTAAAACCATCAAACCTGTATTATATGTGATTTACTTTGGCTGCAGGAAAGCACGGGCTTTGACTGTAACCAGTTGCACAACCCATTTACAGAGCTCGAAGATGAGGACGTATTAGTAAGTACTTGCTTTCTCTGGTTCTCCATATGCTTGCACAGAGTTAACTGTGCTACAGTACTGCATTCATCAAATTTTGCAGGGATATGTCCGAGCTGGACATGCATCACCTCAAGCTTCTTGTTCAAGCTTAAATACCTCACTGGTGAGAATGTCAACTGTCAGAATTCCTGCTCAATGCAATCCTGTTTTGAATGTTTTGGACCGGTCTGTTGATTTGTGCTTGGAAATTTACATATTGGTACACATGACCCAAGGTTATTTTTATACCTGGGTCAAATCAGTAAGCTGGGCCGAAACATAATTATGTCCATAAGGCTATCAAGTGTCCGAGACATGTTAATGTGAAAGAGAAATGAAGAAGGGGTATAAATAGGGAGTGACTTTTTCGGGTTAAAACCGATTCTGCCCGGTTATTCCCCCCGAACTGATGCACGACCAATTCGGGTTAAACCCGATTTCTTTCTGATCTCCAGTCACTATGGAATCCTCAAGTGACGTTTCCACTGAAGACAAACAAAGGTCGCCACGTGTAACACATTTAAGAATGGGTCGCTTACGCTCCCAGCAATACACCCATGTGTGTCAACACTGTCTATGCCTTCGAGGATTACCACTGGAAGGTCACGATCCCGCAAAAAAACACAAAAAGAGAGATTAGGAAAGGACTCAATAGACAAGAGGAGAAACAAAAACACCCGATAACACCCGGCACAATTATATATATTTATACATATAGTTATATATATGTATAACAAAGGCACAATTATCGCCTGATTTTTACCCCCCGAATCTGAGAAAGGCATTGAACCCGAAAAAGTCACTCCCTAGGTATAAACTGGCACAAAAAACAGCGCAGAGACAGGACGTGAGTAGACAAATGAAGCTCTGACTAACAACTGTGGTTTATTGGGAAGGAATGAAAACAATTTTGTGGTTGACATACTGGGTCTCGTGGGAAAGGAGGGTAATGGAAGGCACACTGTTACCACCTCTATTATGAATTTGAATCATCCGTCTCATTTGACTAGTCATGTCCGGTCTCTGCAGTGTATTTTGTGTCCAGTATGTACCAACTCGCCCACACTGTTGCTATGAAGGGGTTATAAGTATGGAAACACAGTAGTGATGCTTTGTGAATGCTAACGTTTTTATGCTTTGCCTTCTTTATTGGTGTACACCTGCTTTTACAATTCTACAGTACATTTAGCTATAGCTGAGGGTGATCTCCATCTTTTCCTTTCCTTTGTGTATACAGGAAACCAGTGCCATCACCTATGCTCCCTATGCTGCTGCCACATCTAGCAGAAGGATTTCACTGGTGAGGACTAGCAAAAGCAAAACAGTTGAAAGGATGCTATACATTTAAGTGCTGTCAAGGTATATACATGCATTTTATTTTTCTATCGGACACATAGGATACTGCGAGCACCTCCACTCCTGTGACCCCTACCAGAGGGATTATATTGGTAAGAACTATCAGGAGGGCTACTGTTTCATCTCAGACCACAGAGGGAATGTGCGGCATGCTTATATCAACAGTAACATAGAATCTCTCTGTGCCACTACAGTTGGGGATACATTTAAACCATATAGTTCTTCTTGTCATTGGAGGATATACCAATCTGTCTTGAGACATGGCCACTACCTCGAAATTAATAACTAAGTGCAGTTAAATACAACATATTGCACACAATTAAAGAGAAAGGGAGAGCAAGATGTACCCTGAACACTAAAGGGTTTATTGTGCCCTTTACGTTTTAGAAGAAAAATCTTTCATCACGAGGGTATGATGGCGGCTGACATTTTGTACAGGCTGCATCTACGTAGCCTACTTGGAGCGTACTACGCGCTATAAACCAGCCTCTTTCTATTCCATCAAATGTGTTTGCATGTATCTTCTAATTCCTAACATGACATCTTGATGGCATGTATTGATTTAGATCTGTGATTTGACTGATTTTTACTAACAGCATGAGAAAAATGAATTGCATTTATGATGTGCACTCAATGATGAAATAAAATACTTACATTGATTTATTCTTTGTTGATTTGCATGTCTGTGTCATTTATTCTAGGAAGTAGGATTGGGAGGCATAGAGGAAGAGCACTCCAGCTTGTCCATCTACGTAGCCCTCGCAAGCTGTTAGTGCATCTCGTTTGCTTCTAATCATGTGCATGGTACAAATCAATCATGAATCATGCCTGTTCCTATAAACTGAAAGTCAGGTGGAAACACTCGCAGCTGACCCTTCACACAAAGGCAGGGGGGATGTGAACTGCAACAACGTAGCGGTAAAGAAAGCTGAGACATTTCTCTGAAGGTCCTTTGATTAATCTTACAATGAGGTACCTAATATTGATTGGCATAATTATGTACCGTGCAACCTGCATTTTTGCACGATAATTTCACTGTAGAATATATAAAATCATAAGTTAAATGATGCATACTTATTTTTTATTGCGAGAAGCTGGTAAATTTCAATGTGTGTGTTATGAATTTACGTCTAACAAGACGACTGCATGCTCACTGTCCAGGACAGCCATGCTACTGAGGACACACCTGTTAAGGCGTTTTTGAAAAAGGAGGTGAAACGAGTGGCATCGCTGCACACTGCCAGCAAAAAGAGGATAAAGGCTCTCCAGCAGGCACAGCGACGCATAAAGGAAAAAGTGGCACACCTCGAAGATGTAATAAAAGACTTAAGGTCCAAGAACATACTACAGCAAAAAAATGAAGACTGCTTACAAAACATAGCGGGAGCCCACAAAGACATCCTCAAACGACAAACAGCAAAACAGAAGGGAAAACCCGTGCCACGTCAGTACAGCCCAGAGTTACGTGCCTTTGCCTTGACACTCCACTTTTATTCCCCTCGTGCTTATAAATATGTGCGTAGCACTTTCGACACCTGCCTGCCACATCCACGGACAATAAAGAAGTGGTATCAATCAATCGACGGCGAACCAGGATTCTCAAAAGAAGCCCTCACAGCACTCCGAATGAAGACAGCTTATGAAAACAGCAAAGGCAGAGTTACAGTGTGCAGCCTCATGGTTGATGAAATGGCAATAAGGAAACATGTCGAGTGGGATGGAAGGAGGACATACGGCTATGTCAGCCTCGGGCCTGACTCCACCGATGATACAGCAATAGCCAAAGAAGCATTTGTTGTGATGATTGTTTCCATCACGGAAAAGTGGAAGCTGCCAATCGGCTATTTCTTAGTTGATGGCATATCTGGTGAGCAGAAGACACACCTTGTGCGCGAGGCATTATCACTTTTACATGAAGCAGGTGCAACCATCGTGTCAGTCACTTGTGATGGGGCATCGTCAAACGTTGCCATGCTTGGCAACTTGGGTTGCTCCTTTGACTACGAAAAGGGCCTCAAGACAAGCTTTCCCCACCCTGAGACTGGTGAGCCAATAAGTGCATTTTTGGACGCATGTCATATGCTAAAACTAATCCGCAATGCCCTGTCCCACAAGGAAACCTTTGTTGATAATGAAGGAGACACTATCTCATGGGCATATATAGAGAAGCTGCATTTGCTGCAAGCGAGGGAAGGCCTGCATGCAGGAAATAGGCTGCGGGTGGCACACATCAACTGGCAGCGGCAGCCTATGAAGGTTAACCTGGCCGCCCAAGTAATGAGCACATCTGTAGCTGATGCACTAGCTGAATGCCGCAGTCTCCTCCTTCCAGAGTTCAGTGACTCGGAAGCCACTGAGAAGTTCCTTAGGATAGTAAATGACATTTTTGATGTGCTAAACTCCCGCAGCATGATACAGAAGAATTGGAAGAAGCCCCTATGTCCAGAAAACATAGAAAATGTTCGTGACCTCTTCAACTGCGCGGCAGCGTACATCACTTCACTTAGAACAAGCATATCCGGCCCTGCTCTCCTAAAATGCAACAGGAAAACTGGATTCTTGGGATTCCTTGTTTGTTGCCAGAGCTCCTTGGAAGTTTATGAGCACCTGATTTCCAAGGGTGCCATAACGTACCTACCCACACATAGGATCAGCCAAGATCACTTGGAACTCTTCTTTGGCACACTTCGAGCTCAGGGGGGATGGAATAACAACCCAACAGCACGACAATTGGCAGCTGGATTCAAGAAACTGCTCATCCAAAATGAAGTACAAGAAACAGGAATGGGTAATTGCCTTCCACTAGAAAACATTGCAATTCTTCATGCCAGCAGCTATACATCTCGATCAGAAGACATCATTAATGTAACATCGATTAAAAGAAACATGACAACAGAGGACCACGTTGTGCCGGCTGACCTGCGGGACCATGACTACTTCCCAGATTCACGTGAACCCTCGGTTTTTGGAGAGAGGGTGGTAGTGTACATCGCAGGGTATATTGCACGTTACCTACAAGGGTACCTGAAATGTGAGACATGTGTCCCAACGCTAACCATGTCAGATCCAAGGCCATATCACTCTTTGATACTACGAAGACTGCAAGGTGAAGCTGTCTTTCCGTCACAAGACGTTATTGCCGTTTGTCGAAAATCAGAAAGAGTTCTCCGTGGGGCGCTAAATGAGAAGGGACAGCCGTCGAGCATAGTGTTGCGTGAACTGCTTCCTCGTGTGCTTGAACCCCTTTTTGAAAGTCAAGTGTTTCAATCACTCCGGCAACAACATATGCTTGATCAGGGTCCACTGGAAAATCATTACTATCACATCGTGAAGAGTATAGCACAAAAATACCTCGAGGTACGATTACATCATGCAAGCAGGCAAGCCACTGCTGACTTGCATAGACAGCGCTGCAGGCAGCTTTTCACAAAGTTAACACAGTTTAAGGGGGAGTAATTGAAGTGTTTTGTTTGTTGCAAGAAGCATTGCATTGAGCAGGTACTCAGTATCACGGTTAAGACCAGAGTTCGAGGTAACTCGTTACAAGTAACTCGTTACCGTAACAAAGTTCCTTTTGCCGTGGTAACTTTCAGAGGAACTCGTTTCTTTTTTAGGTAACTTTGCCAGATCTGGCAAAGTTACCTAAAAAAGTAACTTGGTACTTAACTTAAGTTACTCGAGTAACTTAAGTTAAGTACCAAGTTACTTTTAATTCACTTTTCACTCACGTCCACATATTTTCTTGCTTTCCCTCCGGTTCATTTATGCCATTTTTTACCATTTCGTGATGCTCAATCAATGACAGTATTCTATTCAGGGAGTAAGAACTGCTGCCATTGAAATGAAGCTGGCCCGTTGTGTGCCCACAGGGAGCAAGATGCAAAGCGTTCGAATGGACCCCTACCAGAGAAACGTCATCATAATGTTGGTAGACAGAGACAAATCGGAAGGGGAGGGCTGGGTTCCACGAATGGGAACTTGTTTGCTGCCTCCTACTGGAAGAAAAATTGGACAGAAGGTCGCATCCCTTTCTGGGACCATCATAATATCATCAAGACGGAGGCTTTCGGGGTTGACCTTGTTCACCTCTAGCTTCGAGTGTAGTTCAACTTTACCAAATTTGTAGCGGTGTCGAATACTATGACGTCATTTGTTTACAAGAAGGGAGAGGTCTATTGTTGGACATAAATGAAAACGACCTAGTCGTATTGTACTTCTCCGCAGGTAACTCAAGGTCTAGCTCAACTGCTCACACGCGCTGCTAATTACCTAACACTATTACCAAATACTATTTACCTATTTTTTGTTCGAAGTAAGGTAAGTGTAAGTAACTCAGTAACTGCAAGTTACATTTCAGGCTGAAGAACATAATTATTAACTGTTATATTTTTCACGGGGTAACTGAATTTGTAACGAGTTATTTATGACGGGCACTTTCTCGATCTATGGTTCAGACCACTTCACAGGTTACTACTGTAACACACTCTGTTCTACTACAGTAATGTATATATTATATAGAGCATCCTTTCATTGTTTTATAGTTCGTAAATATTTCACCCACTTGCCCTTGGGTCATGTTGCCTTGTATATAGTGATACAATACAAACTTCACATAGTGTATGTCAAGAGCAAACGTTGGCTCATGTAAATAGTTTGTTGCTGCTTTTTGTTCTGGGTCTCCCCAGCACTGTTCCTTTAACCTGCGTCAGTAAACACTTGATTTAGTAACTACTGGACTACTAACTTGTCTCTCAAACTTCCTAACCAAGGTTTCAGGAACACCATGTCATGGTAAAACCCGGTAAAGCGATAAACTACTGCGGCTGCCCAACTGACTAAGGTAGGGGACGTTTTTTTTTTTTCTTTTTGTGGACACTTCACATTCAGTTTAGGTAAAACACAAAGATGACATACATTCACAACAAGGTTTATTTATCAACGGGCAGCCGGTACCGCGGAAATATTGCGAAGGAATTAGCCGCTGTACGCAACACTTCACCGTGTACTATGAGGCCACATCCATGAGGATCATGTTTAACTGTTGCTGCATTCGATCAAACTTGTCAGTACGATCAAAACATGCTTTTGAATCCAATCACAGAAGCAAAAGTGACATTGTTTACAAACGTGTTCACCGGCGATCATGTGCGCCGCCATTTTACTGATCATGTGAGTGATGACGTTTGCGTAAACGTCAGGCCTGAACCGTCCCACAGTTCTTTGCGCACGGTTGCACGCTCTTTTCAATGGGAAGGGATACGACAGGGCACCCCTGTGGCCTTGAACTTGCTATTACGCATTTTCATGCAGAAAGTTACAATACGTGAGAATACAAATTTGTGGCCGCGTGGTTGCAACAGTCTCTTAGATTGGGCGCTTTAAGTGATAGTTCCGAAGCTGTGCATGCTATCTTTAAAGGTCAGCTACGCCGATTTCCCGATGTGTTGAAGCGGTTGTGATATTCAGAACGAGCACATCCAACTGCCCCCGAAACGCACCTTCGTTTCTCAATTTGTCTTCCTATTACGAAAATTAATTCATCAAAGAAACCAAAACAAGCCATGGGCGCAGCCATTTTTGTGACGTAGATGGGATAAACCTGCTCCATCTACGTAGATAGAGAATCGTGCGTCTGATTGGATGAAAGCTGAGGCTTTCTCTGACTTCCCTGGCGTCTTCTCCCGTTTGCGAGGAAATCCAGTTATGGCCGCCGGCTACGATGAGCGTTTCGTCCGACGTAATCCCGATAACTATTGAACGATGGAAACAACAACCGCGAACTCACCTCAACATCATTTACGGCTTGAAATTGGGATCATGTGCTCGAGAACTTCGCAGTTCAACCGTTCGGCTGCCATTCACGTCAACCCGTTTGCTGCTTTTACTACAAGTGCAGGATTGGGGGCGATTGAGCAACAACGTGAGACTTTGTGATCGTTTGAGCATATACCTTCAGAGGACTGGTCTTCAAATAAAGAAGGTCGTATTTCTGCCCATGCACATCGTGCGATTGCCAGGCTTGTTACACGAGGTACATATATTGTGCAGCATCATAGCGCGACTGCAATGAACGACGTAGGAATGTATCGTGACCACTCGAACTGCATTCGTTGTACCATTCGTCGGTTATATGAAAGTGTTCATTAGAGTTGCCCCGCACAAAAAGTGTTGGATGTAGTTTTGTAGTGTGTTGTTTATCTCGTAGAGCGCATCGCGGCATGTAGGTCGAGAGCCCTTATACGTATTTTTGCATGTTTACTTGAGTGTGCGCATTGTTCTATACCACGCAGGCCATATTTCATTCACAATAGTTTCGCAAATAAACACGTACGGGTAGATCTCATATTGCTTTTGAGTTAAGCATAGTGTCTTCAGATCAGGGTATGTGTACCCTGTTTGCTGGGCCCAACAGACGTTATTAAGGGCAGTGCAACATTTCCCACTTCTTGAACCATGCTAACATTGCCAGAATAAGGAACATTACACTGTGCTGTGTATTCCATACTCAGTTGTCTCGCGACGTAAACCCCCAATTATTATATTGGGTACTCCACATGTTCGACCAGTCAGCAGTTCCCATATCCTATTTTTTTAAACACGTGCTTAAAATTGCACAACTGCCACTCAAGTAACTTTGCCACCAAATTAGTCAGTGACAAAAGGTATATGTATTTTATCACAAATTTAATAACCTTAGTGGAAATGGTTGATGTTGTCCTCTGCCTTGTACGGTGCACTTGATAGCAAAATACACAATAGTCCAAATGTTTTCCTTGTTCCCAAATGCCCTGTCAAAGCTGAAAGACTCTTATCAAAATGGGGAAGCGGGCTTGCTTGTCCAGAGAAACAAATATGAAACTGCAGTGCTCAACGTAAATAACAGCATGCTCAGCAACTAAGGCTAGTGATGCCAAAGACCTAATATTTCTAGGTTAAAAGGAGAAAAGACCACTGCAGCGTATTAATGTTGTTTCAAAAGTATAACACCACAAAATTTGTGACAGTCAGTTGGTGTATTTAGTTATGTTGGTCACCTCCTGCACCAATTTTTAATAAAATTCAAATGCGTGTCTACCAACCAGGACCTAAGCCTGACCTATGATCTAATAATCATAATAGTATCTATCTATGACCTATATGGATCTTCACCACTAGTTTGGTCTAGGTTTCACACGTGGCTTCTAGTGAGATTCGAAGCTGCTCTGTAGAGCTGACAGGACACTTGCAGAGTAGAGAATTTTTTATTTATATTTTCCAAAGAACATGTAAAAAACAATGTGCTGTACCAACTGTATTCAAAGAAATACAAATATACTTTGTTTTAGCTATGTGCATATGAGCAGATTATAGGTGACCGATGTCAAGGTGATGTGACGTGTGATGAGGATGTGACAATGGACGTCAAGGGTGAGAACACAAGAATACTACCACTGCAGGCACTGTCCTGAAATTCGAAGTCACCATTCGTCAGAAAGCAATGACCACGCACAGCTTAAGAATCATATTGAGCTCCTTCCATTATTCTTTTTATTTACAGCATGTTGGCTGCCATCCAGTCCATGAAAGTGACCCTTATCGTTGAAAGAACGGTTCAACAGCAAGCTAGCTGGTGATAGCGTCCATGATGGCGAGACCTGAAGAGGAGATACAAGAAGGGACATAAACAAGCTATGTTGAGACATTGTGTATGTCCCTTCCTATCCCTCGTCTCAGGGTTTCTCGCTATAGACCTTCATGATATTTCCTTCGGCAAACTTTACATATTTTTATGTAGAATTGTGAATGTACAGCCCCGCGCTGTTAGCAAATCACACAGTACTTTTCTTGAATCAAGAATCCATAGAAGGTACACATCTGTGGGACATGTTAATCACTTTGGAATGTCACAGACATGTCATGGAGGCCGGCACATGATTAGTGGATTATGGTAGATTAGTGGATAGATAGTATTATGGTTATTAGTCAACACTGCCAAGAACGTGGGAACACAGTCTTGTACCACCTACACTCTTCAAAATGACCTTCACACACGACACATTGTAGGTCAACGAGACTCCAGAATGATGTCCTCTTCCTCCCCATTGGCTGAAAACATTTTTCTACTACATTGCATAAGGGGAAGTTAGTACAAGAAACGCACGGATTCCTTTTTTGAGCAAATCAGTATTCAGAGCGTTACCATGCTGTGGTAGGCCTGCAGTGCTTTACGTGGTGCAGCACACACTTAAAAAATTTCACCGTAGAACATATCCCCCGTTCTAATGACAGTCTTCTCCAGTTTTTCAAACTGCCATTTCCCATAGTGCTTTATGGTATGACACAGTATTTCTAAATATTTACTGTAGTTTACTGGTTGTAGCAGAAAAAAAGACACCACTGTTTCCGATCACAGGACGCAAGCCATAAGTGCTATACGGTAGCAGTACATGCTGCTCTCTAGCAGTTGTTAGTGTTTGGACATGGTATGGTGCATGCAGGGTGAATTCCCTGGTTAAAATATCCAAGCATGAACAACTGTTAGATTACATGATGTAGAATGCTCTATAGTACAGTAAAACCTTCAAAGTCGGACACCTCCCTACCTCGGACAACTCCCCATGCTTTCATTGCACGGGCAGGCTCCCATTGAAACTACATGGGGACGAAATTCTCTATGTCGGACACCTCCCTATCTTGGAAGTAGGATAGGGTTTTCCCTGCAAAGTCGGACAAAACCCTGGCCAAATTACCTCAATATCGGCCCATCTTTGCACCAAAAAGACCCAAAATGAGCCAGTGGCCTTGACTTTTGCCCCTTTTTCCCCTATACTGGTCTCAGCATTTTGTTGCTTTAGTTTTTAGAGTCCAAAAACCGATGTCGGACACCTCCCTATCTTGGAAGTAGGATAGGGCTTTCCCTGCAAAGTCGGACAAGACCCTGGCCAAATTACCTCAATATCAGCCCATCTTTGCACCAAAGAGACCCAAAATGAGCCAGTGGCCTTGACTTTTGCCCCTTTTTTCGCCTGTACTGGTCTCAGCATTTTGTTGCTTTAGTTTTTAGAGTCCAAAAACAAGTGCTGTGAGTCTACATTGTAATTCTTTATGTGAGCACTTGTCTTCAGTTTGTCTAGAGCCTTTGAACGAGCACTGCCCCAAGGCTATTAGAAGTAGGCTGACGCTTCAGAGACAAGTCCTTGCTGCTCGAAAGGCTCCAGAGGTAATGCCATTGAGTAGAATCTGAACGGAACTGAATATACTAAAATCAGTAATAATTATCAGTGAGTGGGTAGAGGTACCACTACCAGGCACCACCACCAGGTACCACTAAGGACCTTAAATTGAAGAAGGGGGACATTTCTCACAGCTGTGATCTCTTCCATTTTTTATTGCCGTCGTATTCTGTAACTCGGACACCTTTATAAGTAGGAAACGCTTCGGCTGCACCGAGGGTGTCCAACATTGGAAGGTTTCACTGTATTTATGTTCCGTGTCATGTGACCACAAACAATATATGCTTTTGCTCATGCTGCACAGCGCAGGCTAATTGAGCTGCATGTGAGGATAATAACATGAAACCTGAGGCGCGGAGGAAAAGGCATGACTTTACGGTCCCTGTGTCAGTTGTTTCATGTTGTAATTGCGTACCAGCTGGCCTGTACCTGAGAATAGGTTTGATGCATTGTACACGCAGCATAGACATGCAGTATGTGGTGTGTTGTAATGCTCCATGTGGATTGTTTCGGTACAATCTTGAACTATGCATACCAAGGGGTAGGGCATTTTACCTGGAAGTAAGAATGTAAATGTTAGCTGAAGTCATTGAATAATTAACATTATCAATATACTGCTGCAGATCATACCAACAATAGCACACAAGATGTTATGCAGGAATGTCTCTACTCACAATATTAGTACAGCAGCTACAGAAAGGCATAAAACAAGTTTTTGTATACATGATACCACTTGAATGCAACACAAGCTTCTGCTGCACTGCCAGAACACCACGGCGGACAGATTTACCTTACTTCACCCGTGAAAAAGTATGTACTGTTGCACATATGATGCTGTTTGAATGTCTCGAAAAACATAATTTATGACTGAAAGACATCAACTGGAAGATTTCGATTTACCTTAGTCAAAACTGAGAAAAAGTATGTGCTGTTGCACACATGAAACTGCTTGAACTGCCCTTGAGCGCTCTGGAAGAACACCCTATTGGTGACCAAAATACAACAGCTGAGCCAACATTGAATTTATACCTTACTCAAAATACACAAGATGTGCTGCCGTGCATATGATACGATGATACTGCTTAAATGTACTCTGAAAGCGCTGGCAACTCAGGCATGGGTGCTCTAAGCTAGCGAGCAACAGCAAGGGTATACGAACACTAGAAGTCGAGCACAAGTGATGGAATGCACTTGAATAATCAGAAAATGAAATGGCTCAGTACCAGGTGTCACTGTTGCGTCAACAAAAACAGATGAACTTTGAAGGGGTTGGCACTGGTGAAAGCCTTCAGCTTGAAACCCAGACGGTGATAGTTGAGACGTGGAGTGCAAGCTTTTCGGTGGTGCCAGAATGCCTGCGAAATCATTTAACAAATAAAGCAATACCAAATCTGTACTGAGAATACACACGCTGGGGCGTAACCTCTAAAGGATGAAGCAGTAACTGACAGATAGCGTATTTTTCTCTTCTACGCGATGCAATTTACACCGCATGACTGACTTGTCTAACATTACGCGTCTTACCTTTATCTGCTGCCTAGTCCTGCCCCTGCGACCTCCTGCTGCAGATAAGGTTGGCACAGCATCCCGGACGAGACATCTTCAGCTTCTTGTGAAACAAGTTGCGCATTGCTTCCGTAACATTCGTATGAGCCAGATGAACAGATCAAATCACTGCTTTCGAAGGTGGCACCCAGTCGGAGTTGTAACCGATTGTGGCAGTCAATAGATTTCTCTTTCGCCTTTCCGAAAATTGTGGTTTGAAACATTGGAACTGAATGCTGAAGTGTTCTTGCAGACGGGAGCAAAACGCTCACGCATTCTCGGCACGCAGCACAAAACACGAATGACACCAGGAAATCTGTACTGGCCTAGCAAATAGCAAATGCTTTGCAGTCGAAGGAAGCAAAACTCACGTTCCTCGTGGGTTTAGTGAAGTCCAGAAATATATTGGCTCCCTAATAGCGAACTGTTTATCACTTCCCTAATGTGAATCTGCGCAGCAGACGGCTCGGCAGAAGAAACTGGCCGGCTTGGGGGAAGAAACCAAGCCAAAAGTCATGCCAAGCCGGAGCGCGGGCAGACCACGAATGTGTCGTCGACACAGGGTTTGCGGGCCACAAGACGGGATGTCAGTGAAACTAAAAATTCACTTTTTCGGAAAACCACGAGGAGTTTGGGATAACTATTTTGCATACATAATCAGTGTTCCCTTATGAACACATCGTGTGAGTACCATTCCATTCTGTAACACTCGAAAATCGGCGTAGCTGAGCTTTAATGAGTTTTATGCCCAGTAGCGTTATTTTTGAACCACGAGGAGTACTACAAAGCCCGTAAGGCCGCTGGGATGACAGTATGTTGCTGCTCCCAAGTATCCAGACAACACGGTGATATCCAGTGGACATCCAGTGGATATCAAAGGCATGCACTCTTACAGCATTGTTGAAGAGCAGGCGTTCAGGAGTCTTTTGAACTGCGTTGTTCCCGAATATGTTGTGCCAGCACGTACGATCCATGATTGTGCTTGAAATGTTTGAGAAAGCAAAACAGCGCGTGGAGTGCAAACTGCGTTCTATCTTTGAAGAATCTCCATGCGCTTATGCCACTACAACAGATGTCTGGACCTCAAGAGCAGGAGACAGTTATGTTTCCCTAACGCTTCATGTACTACGAGAAGACTTCACGCTACGGAATTTCGTGATAGCGTGCCGACACATGAAGGCTGAGCACTCGGCAAAGAACTTGAAGACTTTACTCGAAACCGTCATCGAAGAATGGCACATTCCCGTGACTATTCCTGGCTACGATGCCACAGACAAAGCGCGCAATTCCGTTGCCGCTGTCGCCCGTACGAAGTGGACGAGCGTAGCACGCTTTGCGCACATGTTACAATTTTGTGTGCATGATGCGAAGAACAGCACACCTGGGTTTCAGGACATTTGTTCAAAGGCAAAGGCAATTGTTGGGTACTATAAGAGAAGTTCCCATCCATACTTCCTGCACTCTTTCACAGCTGCTGCAAGTGGATTTTCCGTTTCATTTCTGGGTACATCCGGAAATGCATAATTTGGGGTGCATGCTTTGTTTAAGATTCCCAAAATAACCATTCGGGCCATACAACCCAAAATATGAAGTGGGTGCAAAAAAGCATTGCCTACATTTCTGCCGTTTTGGTTTTTTGAGAAAAGTACTAATTAAAAAGTCGATGAGCTTTAACAAATTATGCAAACCACACTCATGCAAACTTCATGGAAAAGTTTTCTACCAGGCCGTATCACCCATCTGCAAAAACCACGTGCATGATTCTCTGACACTAAGAAAGTAACAATACAATACAAAGTAAAAAGCAACGCCAAAGTCCAATTAACTATGATTACACTGAGGGAAGGTAAAACGGGTAGGAACACTTTATTACAATTAACATGAACAAGGCTTCCGTGCATAGCTTGCACTTCATCAGGTTAAAGGGTAGCCGTACAACAGGACGTATATATACCAGTAGAGACCAGCGGCATGGCCGAGTGGGCTAAGGCGTCCGCTCGTTGGTGGTAACCAAGGTCGTGCTGAAGACTGGGAGGTGGTGGGTTCGAATCCTACCACCGGCTGTGCTGTCTGAGGTTTTCCCTGGGTTTTCCGAAGGCTTTCCAGACGAATGTCGGCACAGTTCCCCCTGAAGTCGGCCCAGGACGCATACTGTCCCCCACTCCTTCCTGCTACCCTCTCTCCGTCTGTTCACATCTGTACGTCGCTCATAGCCACAGTTGCTTCGCGGCGCTAACACCCAATCAAAAAAAAAATATATACCAGTAGAAAGGGAGGGAGAAAGAGAAATAGAAAAGAAAACACAATCGAAGACACTTATCTAGCAGAGGGAGTTGGAAAAACAATAAGTAAAATAAGTAAAAAGCGAAGCAGACCGGACAATACCAAAAACTACAGCCCTGGGTCATGTGTCACAGACACATAACAGGGGACAGTTCACAGCGCGGACAGCCGGAAAACGCAAGGCGACCTTCTGATGCTCCCTGTCCCCGGGAGTTTCGAAGAAGGTTCAAGGTCGCTCCGCGGTCCGCAGGCGGCCGCGCTACCAACCCCCCCCCCCCCCCGCCCCGGCCTGCAAACATATCCACCCTCAACATACACACTTCCTGGATAACGGAAGGACGACCCACTTACTTTCAGAAACGCAATTATCCGCCGAAACTGAATGCTGTATTAAAATGTACTTTTTTGCAGAGAGATACATTGCTCTCCCATCAGCCTATTAAACAGCACGATGGTATCTCTTTCGTTGATTGATTGATTGATTATGTGTTTAATGGCACAAAGGCAACAAAGGCCATAGAGCGCCAAAACCATGGTGAGTGTGTCGGAGATGATTACGGGAAAGCTGATGTGAGAGAGAGTGTGTGGTAGTTAAAACCTATCTACAGATATGAGGTATGAGCGATGAGCGATGAGATTGACCATGATAAGAGAGATAGGAGGATGACGATAACAAGCGAGCATGGCAGTTAAAAGCTATCTACAAGTGTGACAATGAGATATTTACATGAGGAGTTCGGTGATATTGGATAAAAGCGGAGCAATGCTTATCATCTACATCTGACTAAGAAACCCACACGTGGTCAAAAATTTGATTACGTTATCAAACGGCACAAGAGGGGTGTCACCCAGTAGAAGGGCTGGGTGGAGTGGGACGTGGTATCTGTAGAATGCGGTGAAATACTGTTGGCGTTGGTGTTCGAAGTGAGGGCAGGATGCCAGTACGTGCAAGACAGTCAGGCTGTCACCGCAGTGCGCACAAGCTGGCGGATCCTGACCTCTGAGTAGGTGGTGATGCGTGAGCCATGTGTGTCCAATCCTCAATCTCGCGTAAAGAACTTCGGATGATCTGTTGATGTGTTCAGTCCGATGCGGGGGGGGGGGGGAAACGTGTGGCTGTGTGAGGTGTAGCTTGATATTTTCTTCCATGTCCCACTCCTGCTGCCACTGTGTGCAGACAGCTCTCTTTAACACTGGCAGGATGTCTTGGTAGGGTAGTCCTAGAGCGGACTCCTCTTGTGCCAACGCTCGCCGAGCCTCACGGTCGGCTCGTTCATTCCCCGGGATCCCAGTGTGGCTGGGGACCCAGCAGAGACAGATTGAAAAGCCTCGGGAACAAAGTTGAGTCGCAAGCGCTCGTACTCGCTTGACGAGGTGATTCTTGGTGTCATAGCATGAAAGCAGCGCACGCACAGAGCTTAGCGAATCGGAATAAATTACTGAATTTTGAAGGTCGTTTTGTTGAATGTGCCGCAGAGCCAGGAGAATCGCGTAAAGCTCTGCGGTGAAAACTTTGGTGTTCGTGTTCAGGCGTGCCGTCATAATAGAATCACCTTCAAGGGCAACGGCCGCCACACCATTGCTTACTTTAGTCCCATCAGTGTAGATTGCATGGTGGTTCCCGAAGTTATGGTGAATCTCCAGGAATTCCTGGAGAATGACAGTGTGTGCAGTGGACTGTTTGTCAAACTCTGTCATTTTTAAATTTGATTGTATTAGATGTCTCTGCCAAGGCGCAGCATCGAGGACTGCCTGCTGCAGGGGAACGCCTGAGGGGCTGAATCCCACACGGGAACTCGCTGCCTGCACACGAAGCGGGAACGAGGGTACAACAGAGGGCTTTGCAAGGAAGAGTCGCTCCAGAGCGGGGTTCACACTACAGTGTGCAACTGGGTCATCGCCCTGGCATCTGTACTTTAGCGCAGCCTTCACATGTTCAAATTGTCTCCGTCTGTCGAGCGACCATTCATTGCCCTCAACATATAAACTCTTCACAGGGGACGTCCGGAAGGCACTGGTGGCGAGTCGGATGCCTTCGTGGTGGATGGGGTCCAACACCTTCAATGCCGAAGGCCGCGCCGAGCCATACACGACACTCCCGTACTCAATTACTGAGCGCACAACCGAGTCATAGACCCGCAATAGTGTGACTTTGTCGGCTCCCCACGATCGATGGGATAAAACTTTGAGTATGTTGGAGGATTTCAGGCACTTCTGTTTTATATAATTTATTTGTGGCACAAAAGACAGCTTCTTGTCAAACACCACCCCCAGAAATTTTTGCTCATCAGAAACTGGTAGTGTGTTGCCACCGAGGAGCAGCGAGGGCTCAGCAAATGTGCCTCGCCTCCTCGTAAAGACAACACACGCTGTCTTTTGCGCGGAAAACCTGAAGCCGTTTTCATCAGCCCACTTAGACAGACGGTTGATCGTGAGTTGCACCTGCCTCTCAGCTGTTGAAAGACTTGATGCCGAGTAGGAAACCTGCACATCGTCTACGTAAAGGGAGTACTGTCACAGTCTACAACAAAACATTGAACAACGCTAGATCCATTTTTGAACGTCTTCTGAACATACTGTACAGCGATGAAAAACTTCGATCTTTACCCAACTGCTTCAGTTGTAACTTTCCGCAGATCTCTCAGTATTCGCAACATCTCACCTCTTTGCGCTTAATGCGGCAGCGACCCGGTTGCTCTCCTTGCAATAAAACATGCTGTCAAACATGTAATTTCATAAACCCATGTACATCTATTACACTGCAATTCATTTAATTTATGCTATTTGATTATGTGCAAAAAATGCAACGTCCAATATATTGGTGAAACATTAAACTCCATGCGAGAAATATTTTATGGCCACAAATCTGACATACTTAATAATCGCCCCACCCCTGTCTCTGCACATTTTAATGCATCGGGACATGACTTTAATACTAACCTATCAATTGTACTCCTTGAATCCGGATATACAAATGACATCAAACGAAAAATCACGAATCCTACCTGACCTCTAAATATTGCTCCCTTCAGCCACATGGGTTAAACATATACGCTGGCCCGTTACAGTTGTTCAACTTTTAATTATGCTTCAAGTGGGTCGTCCTTCCTTTATCCAGGAAGTGTGGATGTTGGGGGTGGATGTGTTTGCAGACCGGGGGGGTTGGCAGTGCGGCCGGCTGGGGACCGCGGAGCGACCTTGAGCTTTCCCCGAAACTCCGGGTTACAGGGAGCATCGGAAGGGTCGCCTTGCGTTTTTCGGCTGTCCGCGCTGTGAACTTTCCCCTGTTGTGTGTGTGTGACACATGACCCTGGGCTGTAGTTTTTGGTCTTGTCCGGTCTGCTTCGCTTTTTACTTATTTTACTTATTGTTTTTTCAACTCCCTCAGCTAGATAAGTGTCTTCGATTGTGTTTTTGCTTTTCTATTTCCCTTTCTCCCTCCCTTTATACTGGTATACATACGTCCTGTTGTACGGTTACTCTATAACGTGATGAAGTGCAGGCTCTGCACGAAAGCCTTGTTCATGTTAATTGTAATAAAGTGTTCCTACCCGTTTTACCTTCCCTCGGTGTACCTTACCTTACCTTCCCTCATTAGAAACTGTAATACTAAAAAAAAAAAGAAAAAAAGAAACCACCTTGTATATCACAGCTGCCAAAAGCACCTCGCCAATCCTACTTGTCTGCAGAAGCTGTTCCTTGGCGTGTCGCAGCCAAGATCTTGTATGGGCTTCTATCTCACTGTCGGTGTCGTTCTGGAGGAGCCGACTTGACCTGATGCAACCTGAGAAGTAAATGTAGAAAAGAGTAAGCAATGCAGCAGTTATGAGAAATAAAAGAGATTACTCTTATGCCCAGCTCTCTTTCACACGGTTATGCCCAATGCAACGTCATGTTGCAAAGACCTCGAGCAGCATTGAGGCAGGGTTGCCGCACATTAACTTTTCTTATTTTTTACGTTCACAAAAAGAAGCGTAGATATACATGCCATTATTTGGAAAGAGACGAGGGTTAGATTGTATGAGTCAACATTTTTCAGTAAAAATCACACTGAAGACAAGGACAGCACAATTCATGCACAGCATTCACTGAAGAGGAAGACAGATTGCAAGGACCAGGCTCTACCTGGTGTATATCAATTCCACTGACGCGTTGAAAACCATATACAGTAATCCCTTGTTATAAAGAAGTCGTCGGGACCGGAAAAAAATTCATTATAAGCGGTATATCGATAAATGCGGGAACGCCTAAAGATGCTGCCAGTGGTGCCCGAACTGCTTGCAAACAACGGTATCCCAAAAGAGACATACTTTGGGAAGTTATCAGCATGGTGGCACTTTTATTTCATTACAAAAAAAAAGAGGTGAACTGCGTCTGACGCACAGCCTTGTTGGGTGCCAGGAGGGCCTGCTCCAGTCTGTGCACGCACCGCAGGACGCCGCCGTTAGAACTTCCCGGGGCTCATCATCCGAGCTATCGTCACTTTTGCATCGGCGTCTTATCACAGTATCCACAATATCCTCGTCCCTGGTAGGGCAGACGACGCGTACGTCCACATCTTCAAGTGCAAACGAAGAGAAGTTGTCGTCCGCCTCCTGCCCGCCGAGCTCATGCACTCGCCTGTAGGGATAGTCGCAGTCCTCTATGTATGGGACGTGTTCTTGTTCATCGTGCACACGACTCCAAGAAAATGCGGTGTGCGCGAAGCAATTTGCAGTCTTAGCTGCCGCCAGCTGCTTCCACAAAATGCATAGTAGCCTTTTGAACTTCTCTAATTAGTGAGACTTACACATCCGTAGGATCTTCGGTGGAGCAACTGGAAAACGCGGGACTGCGCGGAGAGCAAGACGCTGATTGAGCGAAGTGGAAACAGTGGAGGAACGCGCGTGCTACCCTTTCCGTGCAAAAAAGAGGAGAGGGTGTGAAACTTTCGCCTGCTTTCGCTTCTTTTATACGAGGGAAAGAGCGGTCGCAGAGAACGCTGCCCAGCGTCTCCAGCTCTCCACAACTCCCCATAGAGCCCATAGTATAGCAAAATTCACACAACACTGGGCACACGACCAATGAGAATGCAGCGATTGCTTCCTCAATCCTCCAATCAGAAGGCTCTCCGTCCGGCTTGCAGCCTGACCCGCTTCTGGCTCTTGCTGTCTTCTCTCGACTTCTTGGCCATTGCCATTTTGCTATAGTGATTGCGATCACTGTATCGCTTGTAGCCGATAGAACGCAGCAATAATGAACAAAGCAAGCTGGAGATGTTTGGTAAGGTCAAGTGAAAGAGACATTTATTCTACTGCGAGGTCCAAGACAATCAATACATGATGAGATGTCACCAATGAACAAAACGCCTTCGTGACAAAGGCAAATGTAAAAGCATGGACTTCGGGATGTGCGGCATGTATGGTACGCGGTTACAATTTTCCACGGTAGACACAAATATTGCACATGACCTAACGCTTGACCTACACATGATGTGAGCAAATGGTACGGCCCGAATAGTTAAATTTCTCGGCCCAACGCACACACAAAAATAGGAAATGTGTAGATTGTGTTCAACGTGACGTTTGAAAATATACATATCGTTGTTACTAAATAGTATCACAGTGTTAAGATATGCCATCTGATAAATCGTTTGTAGTGCTAATATGAACAGAACCTGACTAGATGAGACAATTATAACAGAGCATGTGTATATATAAAGAAACTATGCAAATATGCTATCATGAGCACACACTCTGAAGGCACCGTTATATAAATGTTCTATGCGTGACTACATTCAAACAAATCCTGTGCACATCATAAGGAGACATTAAAGGAGGATCATCCCTTAAGGTTTCGTAATCATCTAGAAGAAAAGCAATCTCTGTTTGAAATAACGGACACTCTCGTCCTCAGCTCTTGCATTGACTAGATTGATTAACTTAGATCGACTAAATCAGCATGAAAACAGGCATGCTCCACTATGTAATAACATGAAGCTCCACAAGATATACAATAACACACTTTGTTGGGCGTGCTGATCCAATTTACATTGCATAGATATAGTGAGTGCAAAGTCAAAACATCTGTGCACGTAATCTCCACGAAATGAGACATATGTACTAATACAATTTGTGCTCTTCACCAAAACTGCATGTCCACTTCTCTAACAAATAAAATAGGATGAACAAACGTTATCTTTTTGTTGTCTTTTGCCAACAACAACATTTCAACATTTTTCATGATCTGTTGGCACTGTGTATGATGGCCACACATAGCCCTCCTGGGCTATAAAAAAGAAAAAAACACTGTACATTATGGGGCTACAATGTGCTCCGAATGTAGACCAGAAGCCTCAATACTGCAGGGGTTGAATCACAATACCTGTATGTAACATCACTGACCCTGTAACTATGGTTATGACACACTCTGCGCAGGTAAAGCTGAACTGCAGAGTGACTTGAACTTTATTCAATCTCTTGTAGGATCCCAGGAGGAATGGAAGTGCCTGCAGAGGTTGTGTTGATAACCTTGCTAGCAACAACAGTTAAGCTAAAATCAGTCTTTGTGGAAAACGGCATGCTTGCTGCGACCTGCCACAACAACAATGCATGGAGGTTCTTTTTCATGTTTCCTTTGAGATCCTCATCTGGTAATGGTAAACTTTGGCTTTACTCTGGGACAGGACCATGATCATGGGCAATGGCGCTGTGGTTTGTCTGAGGAATAATTCTGCCGACTTGGGGATTCTTTAAAGGTGCATGGAAGGCCTGCGGAACATATTTTTTTACTGCGTCACATAAGCGTACTACCTTCAGGAAGTGTCACACAAAATATTTTGTTTAGGAAGTGCGAATTTGCTGAGAAAATTGCTTTGCAGGAGAGCGCGCACTGGCGGCGACATCGCCCAGTGTCTCCTCGTGTCACGTCACATCAGGTGGTACAGCACAATTTTATTGGCCACCGAGAATAATCTGCTAGGGAGAGGGAGCAGTTGAGACGCGGGACAAAATGCAAATAAAAAAGGTGCTCGCCTCAGTATCGCTGAGGCTCGGCTCATGACATTGCAGACTGGCAGCCAAGGAGAACGGGTTTTGTAACCTGAGAGTTAAAAGCTGTCTTGTGCTCCAGTGTTACGCACTGCACTCGTAGCTTTTGTGCGAATGTGTCTCAGGTCTTGTAATCCTAATTTCTAGTTTTCATGACAATATTGGTTCTCGAGTCCTTCCATGCTCCTTTAACATGATGGAAGATGAAAGCTAGCTAACCTTTTCAGTGAACCTTTTCCTAACCAGTGAACCTAACCTTTTCCTTCTTTCATTATTAATTTCTTAGGCACTTGAGGCTTCATATGTATCTGTCCCTTCTATGTGTTCCAGCCTCAGAACATCAATTGGCATTGGGTCCTTTAACATGTCAGCATAAAAACTCTTTGCTCTTTTAAAATGCTGCTGAATGTATCATCACATTACCCTGACGCCTTTTTACGTTTCCTTTCCTGTGACCTCCTGCGTGCAGCTTCCATTTCCTCCTTGTTTTCCTCCTGATGTGGTACTCTATCCGCCTCACAGCAAACAGAGTCAGGAAATGAGCCTGGCATGCACTACTACAAAATGGCTCTTGGCTGTTCTGGGTGAAAGCACTGAGGATATTTTGCTTTACCCCTTTTTTGTGTAGCAGAGCATCAATTTCTGTTTAAAAAATTATCTCGAGTTTCCAAAAAAAAGTCAAAGAAAGGGTCAGATGGCACACAAAGGGAACTATGAGAGGTAGAAGCCTCACTTTGTAGGTATGAAAGCAAGCCTTCTGCTCTCTGAAGTCCGTCTCCTGCAGCCTTTAACAAGCTTGGGCAGTCGGTGCATTTTTAGGCTTTCAGAAAAGAGTGGAGCATTACCCCCGCGTATGCATGCTGTCCATTAGCCTGAAGAATGTTAGCTGGCTCCTGTACATCAGTAGTAGGGACCTATTACGCACAACGACATCCTTTTTCTAATCCAAGATGGCCGATTCTAATCTAATTCTAAGCCAAAATCCAATCCTAAGCCAAAATCCAGTTCTAGGCCAACACAATCCAGTTGTAATCCAACACAAGCCAAATCCAGAGCCAATCTGATTGGCCGCCATTAGCTCCGCCCACTCCATGTTGATTGGCCCATGCTAAGCCTACTGATCTTTGATTGGCTGACCGTAGCTCCGCTCCTTTATGCTAATTAGTTGGCTGGGCTCCGCCCAGTTCACGCTGAATTGCCCGTGCTAAGCCTTGACTGATCATTGATTGGTTGACTGTAGTTCCGCCCCTTTATGCGTAGGGACCTATTACACGCAACGACGTCCTTTTTCTAATCCAAGATGGCCGATTCTAATCCAATTCTAACCCAAAATCCAATCCTAAGCCAAAATCCAGTTCTAAGCCAACACAATCCAGTTGTAATCCAACACAAGCCAAATCCAGAGCCAATCTGATTGGCCGCCATTAGCTCCGCCCACTCCACGTTGATTGGCCCACGCTAAGCCTACTGATCTTTGATTGGCTGACCGTAGCTCCGCTCCTTTATGCTAATTAGTTGGCTGGGCTCCGCCCAGTTCACGCTGAATGGCCCGTGCTAAGCCTTGACTGATCATTGATTGGTTGACTGTAGCTCCGCCCCTTTATGCTAATTACTCGGCTCTGCCCACTTCACGCTCATTGGTGCATGCGTATCGCTGAGCACGCCCCCGTTATGCAAATTAACTGGCTCCACTGATTGGTCCATTCGAAGCCTACTGATCACTCTCCCAGACTTTCTAAGCCTTCTGATTGGCCCCCGCCACCGATTGGCCCGTTCTAAGCGCACTGACTAAGCCCGCTGAACATAGCCTTCATTAGCGCCCGCTGGATGACGGCGGCCCCACTGCGGCTTTATCTCAGATGTTCAAACTTACCTTGTGGTGTGCGCCCACTTCATGCTGATTGGTCTGATTGAGACGTCTAAGCCAAAGCCTACTAATCACCCTCCCAATGTAAGCCTGCCGATTGGCCCGTTCTAAGCCCACTGACACACCAGATGGCGCAACTCTTTACTGGCTCCGCCCACTTTACGCTGATTGGCCCATTCTAAGCCTACCGATGGCTGGCCCTGATTGGTCCATGCTAAGCCTACTGAACGGTGATTGGCTTACCTGTCGCTCCTAAGCCAGGCAGCAGCTTCAGACAAGACACACGACAATTGTTGATTTCAACCTTTATTTGGTACAACAGCCAGCTGTGGGTAGGTTCAGCCGCATCCGAGAGATCCCGGTCATCTCTCACGCTCATTGCTCACTCAGCTCCCTCGGTAGATTCCAACTGTTATTGGTTCATCTAACTGCAAGTGGCCGCTCACCCAGCTCCTTATTGGTTATAGTTGGTCGCAGCTCCCTCATAGGCTCCAACCACGATTGGTCCATCTAACAGCAAGTGGTCACTGCTATTGATCCATTGAACTGCAAGCCACTCATTGGTCACTCACACTCATCTCTAGACGAGATAAATTTAACTGTGGGAGATTGTAACTTTTACCATAAGATAACTTTAGCGGGGGCTGGTAGGCTCCAACTGCTATTGGCCCGTGCCTCCACCCTGCTGCTCATTGGTTCACAACGCGCATGCTCTGACGGCGCCGGAGAGGGTTCCCTACACATTTAATAGAAATTATGCTATTGGTCCAGCTGTGTCATAGGGCACGGCTTGGTTCTGCTGTGGCTGGCCCTGATTGGTCCATGCTACTTACCTCGTGGCGCAACTCTTTAATGGCTCCACCCACTTCGCGTTGATTGGTCCATTTTAAGCCTACTGACTTCTAAGCCAGTTCACGCTAAGCCTACTGATCACTCTACCAGCGCTCTGACTGGCCGCTACCGATTGGCCCTCGTTCTAAGTCCACTGACACCAGATGGCGCAACTCTTCACCCGATCTGCCTACTTCATGCTGATTGGTCCATTCTAAGCCTACTGACTTCTAAGCCGAACCACGCTAAGCCTACGGATTGTCCCTTCACACCAAGGCCTACCGATGTCTGGCCCTGATTGGTCCACGTTAAGCCTACTGAACAGTGATTGGCTAGCCTGTCGCTCCTAAACCACAATGCAGCAGCTTCAGACAAGACACACGACAATTGTTTATTTCAACCTTTATTTGGTACAACAGCCTGCTGGTCCAGCTGTGGGTTGGTTCAGCTGCATCAGAGAGATCCCGGTCATCTCTTGCGCTCATTGGTCACTCAGCTCCCTCGATAGACACCATATGGTTCATCTAACTGCAAGTGGTCATTGGCCCATCTGCCTACAAGCCTCTCATTGGTCACTTATGTCTAGAGCTCCCTAACAGGCTCCAACTGCCCATGCCTCCATCCGCGGCTGCTCACTGGTTCACAATGAAACTTTTTCACATGCTCTGCCCTACACAGACAAGAGATGGCGCCGCTTGTCTTTGCAAAGATGGACAGCTGCCATTGCATTGGTGACTCATTTCTATCCAACTGGTTCTAGAGAGCCAGCGTTCTGAACAGCTTACATGTCGTCGCTGTTCACATAGACACAGTTGGAAATGAAAAAAAAAAAAATTTTTCAGCGTACACATCTCAAAACACGCTTATGACAAGTAAAGTTGGCTTCCCCGGTTGCATGCGTGCGTTAGGTGAAGCCCACCCCCTGAGAACAAGCTTAGGATCGTTTAGGATGTGTGTGCTTTGCAGTTCAACCTAAAAATTTTTTCAATCA
The DNA here is from genome assembly GCF_037126465.1 of Ornithodoros turicata. Lineage (NCBI taxonomy): Eukaryota > Metazoa > Arthropoda > Arachnida > Ixodida > Argasidae > Ornithodoros > Ornithodoros turicata. The sequence goes on along the minus strand of NC_088203.1, from coordinate 44,102,785 downwards.
AGCAGAATGGCAAATGATGCAATGGAGCGCGTTCATTCTTGAAAACGAATTTTGTGACAGAACATAAACAAAACAAAACATTTCAATGTGCAAAAAACTCATCGTGATGCTAATCAGGGAAGCCAGCACGCGTTCGAAATAAGCAAGAAGAAGCACATGATCGAGAAAACAACGATAGTTGATGCTGTGCAGAGAAGCTGGTTTGAGGGAAAAACAGCTTGTATGATCAATAAACCCTATAGAGCTTGGGCCTGTTTCTTTTTTTTTTTTTTTTTTTTAGACAGCGCGCATTCAACACACGAAATTATATAAATCGAGCAGAATGACAATAGCATAGTGGCGCTATGTGGTGAAGCTCAAGACGCACTGACACTCCAACGCTTATTAAACAATGCTATGCACGCACGTACTGAAGCTAAAAACAAAAAGGAGACTCAACCGAAGCTGAGAGTATGAAGAAACACAATTTCACATTGTTCCCCTCAGAATATTCTGTTCAAACATAGCCAGCGCACACGACACAGCTCGCACTCCTGGAAGCACTCTTAGAAATATAAGTTCAAGGCACAACGTCGCACAATGAACGAGTTCATCTCGGAAAAAAAATCCGCTCACCTTCGTAGACGGGCAAATAGATTCACGAGCACCATGCAGCAATATCTGAAACGCGCCTGCAGCTCACGCGATTTTAGCCTCCTCATGTCCGCGTATATTGGAATTTTTCACCTGAGAGGCATGCACACGCCGTTATCACGTAACTATGAACACACACACACACACACACACACAATACAATTTTGAATAACGAATCTGCGTATGATCGTGACGCATGGGCTCAACACGCGTCGATATAGACACATCAAACTGTCGCGCACCTTCCAGGTTTACAAATCTACATCACGCCGCAAACGTAGCCAGCGTACATTTCACGCGACACACCCACGCGTTCGCACGAGCACTACTGAACAGCAAGAAGCACTATTAGAAATATAAATTTAGGATGACCACACAAAAACGCACTCAATCTTAAAAAGCAGACTGAACTCAAGCCGAGTATGGAGAAACACAATTGCTCTCCCAGAACATTCTGGCAGTGAACTCGCACTCCTGGAAGCACCATTATAAATATAAGCTCAGGACACAACGTCGCATTATGAACAACTTCATCTCGAAAAAAAAAAAAAAAAAAAGATGTGCTCACCTTCGCAGACGGGCACATAGATTCACGAGCACCATGCAGCAATATCTGAAATACGAATTTCCGACGGCGCGTGGGCAGCTCGCACGACTTTAGCCTGCCCATGCAGTTTTAGACAGTGTGCGTTCAACATAAGAAATTATCTAAATCAAGCAGAATGATAGAGCACAGTGATGATATGTGATAAGGCTCTCACTGACGGCCCAACGCTTATTAAACAATGCTACGCGGTGAAGCTTCGCACGTACTCAATGTTAAAAACGGACACTCAACCCAAACTGAGTATGAAGAAACACAATTGCTCTCTCAGAACATTATGCGCAAACATAGCCAGCGCACGCAACCTAACTCGCACATGTACCTTCGAAACAGAGCGCAACTGGAAGCACCATTAGAAACATAAATATAGGATAATCGCACGGCGTCACATTATAAACAAGTTCATCTCATACAAAAAAGAAAAAAAAAAACATGGGCTCACCTTAAGAGCGTCACTGACTGGCACATAGATTCATAAACTAGCGGTACAGCAGGGCGCGAATTTCGGCCGTGTGGACAGCTCACGCGACTTTAGTCTGCCCATGTCGGCGTATATTGCAGTTTTAGATTGGTTGGTGCTATGCACGCACATACTGAACCCCTCGCACTATGAACAAGTTCATCAAGAAAATGGGCTTACCTCATCACATCCGTATGACGCACGTAGATTCTTGTCGCGCGACGCGGCACAGCAGGGTAGGGAAACACGGGCGCGCGGACAGCTCACACGATTTTAGCCCGCGCACACCTCACAACATGCGCCGACACACCAAAATGCTGCGCGCACCTTCCAGGCACACGGAAAACTTGATAGCCGAAACACAGGCGCGTAACACAGCCCTCCGGTTGGGACCATCTCTTTTATATCAGGGCTCGCTCGTTTCCGCAAGGTTGCAAGCTCGAGAAATTGGGTCACCTTGAAGATGTGTTGGAGCCATCTGTTTTATATCAAAGAGGCACTTCATGGCCAAACTCTGCGGTGGACCCTAGCGAAAAAAAAAATGTTGCGTCAAGGTGATGTAACGAGAAACTGGGTCACCTCGTAAATCATGTTTTTCGAGGCCGCGCGTATTAAAACCAGCGATCACACCACGCTATGCGACCACCTGCTCATAGCCGAAACAAGCTTTCTCTAACAAAGGGTTCGCTTATGCAGTTTCCAAATGTCCTTCGCAGCTAACGGGCGCGCATCACGGGCACGATTGTGTAAACAAAATCGCGCCACCCTCCAAGGGCGCATTTGAGTTCCGTCCGACGGTCGGCTGTGGGTCAAGCGCACGACGAGGAAAGTACGTCTCACTATATTGTCTTCAAGATGAGGAGGTAACAGTTGTTCTCATTTTCAGTTCATTCGGTGTGCGTAGAAAGTGAGAAGTCATGTCACCTAAGCCAGTATCATCGTCCAAGCGAGTATAGTTTGTGGAGAGGTTACCACGCTTTCTTAAAGCAATTTTATACCATATCCCGAACGTTCTGCGCGATCAAACAAGTGAGAGCATTATGAAAAGAAAACACCGCTTCACACATCACGGCGCGTGCATTCCGTAATACCATAGCTTGTTTCGGCTTGCTCAAACAAGTTCTGGCATTTAGCACTATGCGTTGTGGTGAGGCCTGGGACACGTCGCGGTAAATGACGCGTATAATGGTGCCGATTTGTAGGAAACACCGACATAAGAAAAGTGATGAGCATCGACTTGCCAACCGCAAAAGTGCGAAGGCTCAGTGTGTCGTGTGAGATGGATCAGTTCGTATGCAAAGGCATGCTGACAGATTTACAACGTCTATACAACTTTTTAAACGGACACGGAGAAGAGAGTGATTTTAGCGACATTTTGAGAGCTCTTCCCGTGCGGAGTACTCATAAAATAAGACAGTTTGTGAGATACAAGTTGGAACTGTTGGAGCGACATAGAAACGGAGAACCCATCAGCGAGACAATCGTAAATGCCGAGTTTTCCATCCCCGTGGTGCGTGACTACTGGAAAAAGAACCACACGAGCTTGGGCATTACCGTCGTCGAGGGAAAGGAACGTGTTGTCTCCATGTTAGAAGACGTCCTCGCTAAAGTGTTGTGAACATCGTGTTTACTGTAAACAATTTCTTCATAATCTTTATTCATTTTTAGCAGCGAGATTATTGGTGGGAAGAGTATGCCTTTTTATGTGACATAAAGTTCGCATGAAATAAATGCGGGAATGAAGCAACCACTATATTTTTTTATGATATAAAGCAAATCCAACTCGCGAACGCGAACTACGCGGCGTATTGCCCACATTGAGGAGATAAGTAGTGACAGCGCGAAATCTTCATTGTTTACGTTGATTGAGATCATCCATAGATTTTTTATGCAAATAAACGTTTATTTCCCTGTGCTGTTTCACTAAATCCTTGGAAATATAAACCAGCCGCACGCTTCGTAAATCCTACAACAACAACATTGATTCCGCCGATTGACCAGCACGCATAGCAGAAGGAGAGCTTGAAATATATCTACAGGTACAATGTCTTCGTATTCCGACGTCTTTAGGACTTCATTGAGATTACGTGATATTTGTGCGTAAACAATGAAGAAGAGGTTGTCGAAACAAATGTCGGAGAATAATCCTTGAATCTCTTCAGTGTTTCCTACAAATCGGCACCATTATAAGCGTCATTTACCGCGACGTGTCCCAGGCCTCACCACAACGCATAGTGCTAAATGCCAGAACTTGTTTGAGCAAGCCGAAACAAGCTATGGTATTACGGCATGCACGCGCCGTGATGTGTGAAGCGGTGTTTTCTTTTCATAATGCTCTCACTTGTTTGATCGCGCAGAACGTTCGGGATATGGTATAAAATTGCTTTAAGAAAGCGTGGTAACCTCTCCACAAACTATACTCGCTTGGACGATGATACTGGCTTAGGTGACATGACTTCTCAGTTTCTACGCACACCGAATGAACTGAAAATGAGAACAACTGTTACCTCCTCATCTTGAAGACAATATAGTGAGACGTACTTTCCTCGTCGTGCGCTTGACCCACAGCCGACCGTCGGACGGAACTCAAATGCGCCCTTGGAGGGTGGCGCGATTTTGTTTACACAATCGCGCCCGTGATGCGCGCCCGTTAGCTGCGAAGGACATTTGGAAACTGCATAAGCGAACCCTTTGTTAGAGAAAGCTTGTTTCGGCTATGAGAAGGTGGTCGCATAGCGTTGTGTGATCGCTGGTTTTAATACGCGTGGCCTCGAAAAACATGATTTACGAGGTGACCCACTTTCTCGTTACATTACCTTGACGCAACATTTTTTTTTTTCGCTAGGGTCCACCGCAGAGTTTGGCCATGAAGCGCGTTTTGATATAAAACAGATGGCTCCAACACATCTTCATGGTGACCCAATTTCTCGAGCTTGCAACCTTGCGGAAACGAGCGAGCACTGATATAAAAGAGATGGTCCCAACCGGAGGGGTGTGTTACGCGCCTGTGTGTTACGGCTATCAAGTTTTCCGTGTGCCTGGAAGGTGCGCGCAGCATTTTGGTGTGTCGGCGCATGTTGTGAGGTGTGCACGGGCTAAAATCGTGTGAGCTGTCCGCGCGCCCGTGTTTCCCTACCCGGCTGTGCCGCGTCGCGCGACAAGAATCTACGTGCGTCATACGGATGTGATGAGGTGAGCCCATTTTCTTGATGAACTTGTTCATAGTGCGAGGGGTTCAGTATGGGCGTGCATAGCACCAACCAATTTCGGTTTAATAAGCGTTGGAGCCTCACCACATAGCATCACTATGATTTTGTCATTCCGCTTGATTTAATTAATAGCTTATGTTGAACGCCATCTATCTAAAACTGCAATATACGCCGACATGGGCAGACTAAAGTCGCGTGAGCTGTCCACACGGCCGAAATTCGCGCCCTGCTGTACCGCTAGTTTATGAATCTATGTGCCAGTCAGTGACGCTCTTAAGGTGAGCCCATATTTTTTTTATGAGATGAACTTGTTCATAATGCGACGTCGTGCTATTACCCTATATTTATGTTTCTAATGGTGCTTCCAGTTGCGCTCTGTTTCGAAGGTACATGTGCGAGTTAGGTTGCGCGCGCTGGCTATGTTTGCACATAATGTTCTGAGAGAGCAATTGTGTTTCTTCATACTCAGTTTGGGTTGAGTGTCCGTTTTTAACATTGAGTACGTGCGAAGCTTCACCGCGTAGCATTGTTTAATAAGCGTTGGGGCGTCAGTGAGAGCCTTATCACATAGCATCACTGTGCTCTATCATTCTGCTTGATTTAGATAATTTATGTTGAACGCACACTGTCTAAAACTGCATGGGCAGGCTAAAGTCGCGCGAGCTGCCCACGCGCCGTCGGAAATTCATATTTCAGATATTGCTGCATGGTGCTCGTGAATCTATGTGCCCGTCTGCGAAGGTGAGCACATCTTTTTTTTTTCGAGATGAAGTTGTTCATAATGCGACGTTGTGTCCTGAGCTTATATTTATAATGGTGCTTCCAGGAGTGCCAGTTGTGTTGCGTGCGCTGCCAGAATGTTCTGGGAGAGCAATTGTGTTTCTCCATACTCGGCTTGAGTTCAGTCTGCTTTTTAAGATTGAGTGCGTTTTTGTGTGGTCATCCTAAATTTATATTTCTAGTAGTGCTTCTTGCTGTTCAGTAGTGCTCGTGCGAACGCGTGGGTGTGTCGCGTGAAATGTACGCTGGCTACGTTTGCGGCGTGATGTAGATTTGTAAACCTGGAAGGTGCGCGACAGTTTGATGTGTCTATATCGACGCGTGTTGAGCCCATGCGTCACGATCATACGCAGATTACGCATTCAAAATTGTATTGTGTGTGTGTGTTCATAGTTACGTGATAACGGCGTGTGCATGCCTCTCAGGTGAAAATTTCCAATATACGCGGACATGGGGAGGCTAAAATCGCGTGAGCCGCAGGCGCGTTTCAGATATTGCTGCATGGTGCTCGTGAATCTATTTGCCCGTCTACGAAGGTGAGCGCATTTTTTTTTTCGAGATGAACTCGTTCATTGTGCGACGTTGTGCCTTGAACTTATATTTCTAAGAGTGCTTCCAGGAGTGCGAGCTGTGTCGTGTGCGCTGGCTATGTTTGAACAGAATATTCTGAGGGGAACAATGTGAAATTGTGTTTCTTCATACTCAGCTTGGGTTGAGTCTTCTTTTTTTTTAGCTTCAGTACGTGCGTGCATAGCATTGTTTAATAAGCGTTGGAGTGTCAGTGCGTCTTGAGCTTCACCACATAGCGCCACTATGCTATTGTCATTCTGCTCGATTTATTTAATTTCGTGTGTTGAATGCGCGCTGTCTAAAATAAAAAAAAAAACAGGCCCAAGCTCTATAGGGTTTATTGATCATACAAGCTGTTTTTCCCTCAAACCAGCTTCTCTGCACAGCATCAACTATCGTTGTTTTCTCGATCATGTGCTTCTTCTTGCTTATTTCGAACGCGTGCTGGCTTCCCTGATTAGCATCACGATGAGTTTTTTGCACATTGAAATGTTTTGTTTTGTTTATGTTCTGTCACAAAATTCGTTTTCAAGAATGAACGCGCTCCATTGCATCATTAGCCATTCTGCTTGATTGAAACAATTTTTAGGTTGAACTGCAAAGCACACACATCATAAACGATCCTAAGCTTGTTCTCAGGGGGTGGGCTTCACCTAACGCACGCATGCAACCGGGGAAGCCAACTTTACTTGTCATAAGCGTGTTTTGAGATGTGTACCCTGAAAAAAATTTTTTTTTTCATTTCCAACTGTGTCTATGTGAACAGCGGCGGCATGTAAGCTGTTCAGAACGCTGGCTCTCTAGAACCAGTTGGATAGAAATGAGTCACCAATGCAATGGCAGCTGTCCATCTTTGCAAAGACAAGCGGCGCCATCTCTTGTCTGTGTAGGGCAGAGCATGTGAAAAAGTTTCATTGTGAACCAGTGAGCAGCCGCGGATGGAAGCACGGGACGATAGCAGTTGGAGCCTGTTAGGGAGCTCTAGACATAAGTGACCAATGAGAGGCTTGTAGTCAGATGGGCCAATGACCACTTGCAGTTAGATGGACCGATAGCAGTTGGTGTCTATCGAGGGAGCTGAGTGACCAATGAGCGCAAGAGATGACCGGGATCTCTCTGATGCAGCTGAACCAACCCACAGCTGGACCAGCAGGCTGTTGTACCAAATAAAGGTTGAAATAAACAATTGTCGTGTGTCTTCTCTGAAGCTGCTGCATTGTGGTTTAGGAGCGACAGGCTAGCCAATCACTGTTCAGTAGGCTTAACGTGGACCAATCAGGGCCAGACATCGGTAGGCCTTGGTGTGAAGGGACAATCAGTAGGCTTAGCGTGGTTCGGCTTAGAAGTCAGCAGGCTTAGAACGGACCAATCAGCATGAAGTAGGCAGATCTGGTGAAGAGTTGCGCCATCTGGTGTCAGTGGACTTAGAACGAGGGCCAGTCGGTAGCGGCCAATCAGAGCGCTGGTAGAGTGATCAGTAGGCTTAGCGTGAACTGGCTTAGAAGTCAGTAGGCTTAAAATGGACCAATCAACGCGAAGTGGGTGGAGCCATTAAAGAGTTGCGCCACGAGGTAAGTAACACGGACCAATCAGGGCCAGCCACAGCAGAACCAAGCCGTGCCCTATGACACAGCTGGACCAATAGCATTGTAGCGGCCGCAGGTCGGCGCCACCGGTAGATACGCGCCAAAAATAAACGTTGACGCGCGCTCACGGGCTCGAGTTCCTAGCGAGCCGAGTGCAGTCTGATTCTGTTGCCTCCTAAGCTGTCTGCCTGTCTGCCTGTCTACTTCTCTCCGCGACAAGCCACAACTGGTGACCCGAACAATGAACATTCCCCCCGACGCCCCTTTGGAGCCACCGTCGCCGCATTCCGCTCACCTTATCGAGAACCCCTCCGTCGGCACGGTTGGCGTAGAAGTTCACTTGCCCCCTTTTTGGACAAAGAACCCTCGGGCATGGTTCCTGCAAATCGAAGCCCGATTTGCTCTTCGTCGCATCACCTCGCCGCTTACGAAGTACTTAAACGTCGTGTCTGCTCTTCCTCCGGATATCGCTGATCAAGTGGATTATCTCCTGGCCGCCCCTCCGCCCGATAACCCTTACGAGCAACTCAAAGAAGCCATTCTAACCCGCACCGAGTGCTCAGAACAGTCGCGCATTCGCCAACTGCTCTCCGGTGAGGAATTGGGTGACCGCAGACCGTCGCAGCTCCTCCATCGCATGCGGCAGCTGCTTGGCAGCGCAGCCGACACTCAGCTTCCAATATTGAGGGAGCTTTTCCTCCAGAGGCTACCACAGCAAGTGCGCATGGTGCTAGCGGGCTCAGAAGAGGTTTCCCTTGAGCACCTCGCTCAGCTTGCGGACAGGATTATCGAGCATTCCTCGCCATCTATCGCGCCTGTCGCCCGTACAACTCCCGCTACCTCTTCCTGCGCCGCTGACGATGTTATTGCATCGCTGCAAGAACAAGTCGCACGACTGTCGGATGCCGTCGAGAGTCTGCGCTGTGATTTTTCTCGCCGACGCCGCACTCGACGCTCTCCTTCTCGCACCCGCCGCCGTTCTCCTTCTGCTCACGCCGATGAGCAGCGCCCGTCCAGCAATATTTGCTGGTACCATCAAAAATACGGCGACAACGCGTTCAAATGCACACGGCCTTGCTCTTGGTCGGGAAATGCGGAGGCCGGTCGATAGTGGCGGCCTACGACTCCGGCCCTCCAGGAAGCCGCCTGTTCTTTGTCACCGACCGAATTGCGAAGTACCGCTTCTTAGTGGACACCGGAGCTGAGGTCAGTATTGTACCTCCCACGCGATCTGACCGCGCCCGTGGACCGTCCACTTCGAAACTCCAGGCTGTCAACGCTTCCCAGATCTCGACATTCGGCCTGCGTTCCCTCGCCATCGACATAGGACTTAGGCGCCTCTTTCAATGGGTGTTCGTCATAGCCGATGTCCCCTACCCCATCCTGGGGGCCGACTTTCTTCACCATTTCGGACTTGACATCAGCATTTCCCGCAAGAAGCTCGCTGACTCGACAACTGGCCTTACAATCTCCGGCGTGCCTTCCACCCACCCAAGTATGGGCATTCGCACTGTGGTCCCCACCTGCTCCTACGCTGAGCTGTTGCTCGACTTTCCGGCCATCACGAAACCCTGCAACTTGGCCATTCCCCCTAAGCACGCCGTCTTGCACCATATCATCACCACTGGTCCGCCGGTAACTGCTCGACCGCGCCGTCTCGTTGGCGAGCGGCTGAATATAGCGCGTCGGGAGTTTGACCACATGTTGCAGCTTGGGCTGATTCGACCCTCTTCCAGCCCCTGGTCATCCCCGCTGCACATGGTTCCGAAAGCCTCCGGAGACTGGCGCCCGTGCGGCGACTACAGAGCCCTTAATGCCGCCACCGTACCGGACCAGTATCCGCTTCCACACATTCATGACTTCACCCTCGATCTCGCCGGCGCGACCACCTTCAGCAAAATTGATTTGGTAAAGGCCTACCATCAAATCCCTGTGGCACCGGAAGACATTCCAAAGACAGCTATCATTACACCGTTTGGCCTTTTTGAATTCGTGCGCATGCCATTTGGGCTACGCAATGCGGCCCAATCATTTCAAAGGTTTATGAACGAAGTGGTGCGGGGTCTCCCGTTTGTCTTCGTTTACCTCGACGACATACTGGTTGCTAGCAAGACCCCGGAAGAACACAAGCACCACCTTCGTCAACTTTTCCAAAGGCTGGACGAGCATGGCCTAGTCCTCAACCCCGCGAAGTGTCTTTTCGGCCAGTCTTCTCTGGAGTTTCTGGGGCACCTGGTTTCCCAGGAAGGCATCCGTCCCCTGCCTTCAAAGGTTCGCGCAGTGCAGGATTTTCCCATACCCACCTCCCTTCGCAAGCTCCGAGAGTTCCTGGGATTGATAAATTTCCATCGTCGCTTTATCCCGCACTGCGCCGACATCCTCCGGCCACTCACGGACCTGCTTCGTGCTTCCACAAAGCCTAACCAGCCCTTCGACCTCCCTACTGAAGCTCAAGAAGCTTTCTTCCAAGCCAAAAATGCTTTGGCCAACGCCACTATGTTGGTGCATCCCGTTCCTTCGGCCCCGCTTCGGCTCATGGTCGATGCCTCAACACACGCTGTCGGTGCTGTGCTCCAGCAATCTTCCTCCACGGACTGGAGGCCACTGGCTTTCTTCTCCCAGCGCCTTAAACCATCTGAGGAGAAGTACAGTACCTTCAGCCGCGAACTTCTCGCCATCTACTACGCCATCAAGCATTTCCATTACTACCTAGACGGAAGCCCTTTCCACGTCCTTACAGATCATAAGCCTTTGACTTTTGTTTTCAAGACCAACCGCACGACCTATCCTTCTACTGATCTTCGTCACCTCTCCTTCATTTCCGAGTACACCACGGACATTCGCTTCATTCACGGGACCGACAATCAAGCGGCGGACGCCCTCTCGCGCATCGAGGCTATCTCTGCTCCTGTTCTCACACTCGATGCTCTCGCAGCTGCGCAGGCCTGCGACAAAGAGCTTCAAGCCCTGTTGTCTCCTGGCACAACCCAATCTTCCCTCCGCCTGGAGTATGTTTCCCTGCCTCTTGCACCTTGCGGTATCGCTTGTGACGTTTCCGGTTCTGCGCCTCGTCCGTACCTGCCCTCTACGCTTCGTTTCTCCGCGTTTGAGGCGCTGCACAACATTAGTCATCCTGGCATTCGGGCTACGCAGCGGCTATTGTGCTCACGTTATGTCTGGCCTGGTATAAACACCGATGTCCGGCGCTGGACAAGATCTTGCACTGCCTGCCAGAAGAGCAAAGTCACTCGCCATACTAAGTCCCCTCCTGGCCACTTCCCCCCACCCGACGGTCGCTTCCGCCACATCCACGTCGACCTTGTGGGCCCTTTACCACCGTCCCGAGACCAACGCTACTTACTAACCATTGTCGACCGTTACACCCGCTGGCCCGAGGCCGTCCCCATCAGTGACATCACGGCTGATACCGTAGCCCGCGCCCTCGTTTCAACTTGGATCGCCCGTTACGGCTGTCCCACGCGCATCACCACAGACCAGGGCCGACAATTCCAGAGTGCCCTTTTCAAGAACCTGATGGCTCTCCTCGGTGTTCACCATATCAGCACCACGGCATACCACCCTTCCTCCAACGGCCTCGTCGAGCGCTTTCACCGTCAGCTGAAAGCTTCGCTCATCGCTCGCGAGGCCCAAACCAGCTGGGTGGATCACTTGCCTGTTGTCATGCTGGGCATCCGTTCGGCCTTCAAGCAGGACCTCTCCTGCACCGCAGCCGAGCTGGTTTACGGGACGACACTGCGTCTTCCTGGTGACTTTTGGAGCGATCCCGACGGCGTACGTTCTCTTCCCCAGGCCGAGTACGTCCAGCAGCTCCGGCGTTTCTTTCGTGGCCTGGCGCCGGTTCCCTCCAGGACGCCGCCCCCCTCCAAAGTTTTCCTCCACCCCGACCTCAACACGAGCACCCACGTGTTCCTGCGCCATGATGCTGTGCGGAAGCCGCTCTCGCCACACTACGATGGCCCGTACCGTGTTCTCTCCCGAAACAGCAAGACCTTCACCATCGACATCGCGGGCCAGCGCCAAGTCGTCTCGCTGGACCGCCTCAAGCCGGCCTACCTTGAAGCCGTCGCCCCCGCTCCCCCACTCGCTCTCGAGGACTCTTCCCCCGCCTTATCGCCTCCGAAGCCTCGTCGTAGAGTTACTTGGGCAGCTCCACTTCGTGTCCCCAGCCCCACGTCGCCTCCACTCTGAGGGGGGGGGGGAGCCCTGTAGCGGCCGCAGGTCGGCGCCACCGGTAGATACGCGCCAAAAATAAACGTTGACGCGCGCTCACGGGCTCGAGTTCCTAGCGAGCCGAGTGCAGTCTGATTCTGTTGCCTCCTAAGCTGTCTGCCTGTCTGCCTGTCTACTTCTCTCCGCGACAAGCCACAGCATAATTTCTATTAAATGTGTAGGGAACCTTCTCTGGCGCCGTCAGAGCATGCGCGTTGTGAACCAATGAGCAGCAGGGTGGAGGCACGGGCCAATAGCAGTTGGAGCCTACCAGCCCCCGCTAAAGTTATCTTATGGTAAAAGTTACAATCTCCCACAGTTAAATTTATCTCGTCTAGAGATGAGTGTGAGTGACCAATGAGTGGCTTGCAGTTCAATGGATCAATAGCAGTGGGTGAGTGACCACTTGCCGTTAGATGGACCAATCGGGGTTGGAGCCTATGATGGAGCTGTGACCAACTATAACCAATAAGGAGCTGGGTGAGCGGCCACTTGCAGTTAGATGAACCAATAACAGTTGGAATCTACCGAGGGAGCTGAGTGAGCAATGAGCGCGAGAGATGACCGGGATCTCTCGGATGCAGCTGAACCTACCCACAGCTGGCTGTTGTACCAAATAAAGGTTGAAATCAACAATTGTCGTGTGTCTTGTCTGAAGCTGCTGCCTGGCTTAGGAGCGACAGTTAAGCCAATCACCGTTCAGTAGGCTTAGCTTGGACCAATCAGGGCCAGCCATCGGTAGGCTTAGAATGGGCCAATCAGCGTAAAGTGGGCGGAGCCAGTAAAGAGTTGCGCCATCTGGTGTCAGTGGGCTTAGAACGGGCCAATCGGCAGGCTTACATTGGGAGGGTGATTAGTAGGCTTTGGCTTAGACGTCTGAATCAGACCAATCAGCATGAAGTGGGCGCACACCACAAGGTAAGTTTGAACATCTGAGATAAAGCCGCAGTGGGGCCGCCGCCATCCAGCGGGCACTAATGAAGGCTATGTTCAGCGGGCTTAGGCAGTGCACTTAGAACGGGCCAATCGGTGGCGGGGGCCAATCAGAGGGCTTAGAAAGTCTGGGAGAGTGATCAGTAGGCTTCGAATGGACCAATCAGTGGGGCCAGTTAATTAGCATAACGGGGGCGTGCTCAGCGTGCACCAATCAGCGTGAAGAGCCGAGTAATTAGCATAAAGGGGCGGAGCTACAGTCAACCAATCAATGATCAGTCAAGGCTTAGCACGGGCCATTCAGCGTGAACTGGGCGGAGCCCAGCCAACTAATTAGCATAAAGGAGCAGAGCTACGGTCAGCCAATCAAAGATCAGTAGGCTTAGCATGGGCCAATCAACGTGGAGTGGGCGGAGCTAATGGCGGCCAATCAGATTGGCTCTGGATTTGGCTTGTGTTGGATTACAACTGGATTGTGTTGGCCTAGAACTGGATTTTGGCTTAGGATTGGATTTTGGCTTAGAATTAGAATCGGCCATCTTGGATTAGAAAAAGGACGTCGTTGTGCGTAATAGGTCCCTGGGGCGGAGCTACAGTCAACCACTCAATGATCAGTCAAGGCTTAGCACGGGCAATTCAGCGTGAACTGGGCGGAGCCCAGCCAACTAATTAGCATAAAGGAGCGGAGCTACGGTCAGCCAATCAAAGATCAGTAGGCTTAGCATGGGCCAATCAACATGGAGTGGGCGGAGCTAATGGCGGCCAATCAGATTGGCTCTGGATTTGGAGTGTGTTGGATTACAACTGGATTGTGTTGGCCTAGAACTGGATTTTGGCTTAGGATTGGATTTTGGCTTAGGATTGGATTTTGGCTTAGAATTGGATTAGAATCGGCCATCTTGGATTAGAAAAAGGATGTCGTTGTGCGTAATAGGTCCCTACTACTTACATCGTGCATCCCATGTTCAGTCTCCATTCCTTGAGTAGGAGATATTCCTTCTGTGCCAGAAGGTTCAGAAGGAATGCTTGCAGCTGACGAAACCGGCATGCGCAATAGTTCATTCAGGAGCTCAGTTGTATCAGCCACGCAATTCCCCCTACTGGGAAGTTTCGTGATCCTCCCTGCGAGGGTATGCTTAAGGCCTGCAACAAACTGAAACGCGTTTGGTGTCTCATTGCATTTGTGGAACTGACCAAACATGTTTTCCAGGGGTTCTTAGTTGAGCCTCCGTGTCAGCAGGTGTTCTAAATCAAAATTTTCGTGGAGGTCCTCCCACAATGCAAGTACTGAACGAACTGTGATTTGCCACCCTCTTACAGTAGGAGGCTGCCTATCGCTGTCAAACTTCCACTGTGCTATCCACTGAACTACAGACTCTGGTAACTCCTTGTGACCAGTGGAATTCCTCATTGCATATCTCATCTTTTTGTCGTCACTTTGTTGGACAGATGAGCTGTTCAAACAATCAAACAGAACATCCATCCTCAGGAGGAAGTCTGAAGTCACAGCGGCAGCTGGATGCGCACACCGGGTGCTAATACAGACAGCGATTGCAGTGGGAACACTATTACTCAGTACTTGCGTCGCAAGCTTGACCCTCATACGATTGAAAACTGTAGGCTGAATGTGCTCATCTGTGAGCTTAGGTGCCAGTCTGAGTTTTAAGGGGTAGTCTGATTCATAGAACTCTTTGATGAAGGACCACTGAACCTTGTGTTTAGCATTTCCAATCTGAAGGTCATGTTTCAACAGAAGGTTGCGTGTAGTCTTCATCAAATGAGGTGGATCAAAAATAAAGTACACCTTACAGTCATTGACAATGAAATATGGTTTTGCAGGGGAAATCTGAAGCTTTCTACACAATGCACAGTTGCTGGCACCTTGGTCACAGATAACCGCTTTCACAAAAAGGCCAAATGAATTAAGCTTCTGAATGAGGTCTAGAATCAAATCGTTTAGAATATCTGCTGACACGGTCGACTTTGAAAAGATGTATGCCAATGGCTGTACCCAGGTTTTGGCGATTCTAGAGAGCACAACAAGCAGCGCTGAGTTTGCCATCTGAGAGGTCCTTTCTTTACCTGTATCGACAAATCCCAATACAGTGTCTGATGCAGAGTGATATTGCAGGTGCTGCTTGATGGGCATTTCATCAAATATCAGGCAGCATGTTTTATCCTTCTGCGGCAGCCCCTGTAATCTTGACTTCAATCCTTCAAGGACTGCAGGCATGACTCCAGGTTCTAACACAATATCTTAAAGCCAATTCCTTAGTGAGCTCACAGATGGCAAAGTCAACGATACGGCCAGGTAAGGGTAAGCTTGTGGGCTCCTGAAGTGTAAATTAAGTGCGAATGCCCTGGCTTCTGATGGCCACCTCCTGCCGAACTTGCTCAAACGCTGCAGGTTCATCTGGACACGAAATATGCTTAGGAAGCGTCTGTTTAGGTATTGTGCTGGCCCCTGCACTATCTGGCTCCTGGTCAAGCTGCTAAAGCCACGTGTCCTGTGTGTACGAAACAAAGAGGTCCTTAGTCTGTTTCTTGTGGTTTCAGCTTGTAACTGAGTGAAGCAGTTCTTTGTGTCCTCTGCCTCAAAGGACGTCCTTTCCTACGAGATTTGGGCGTAGAACCTAAGAAACATGAAGAATAATGAGAAGTAGTTCATTGGAATATTAAGAGATAAAGGTTTAAAATATGCTGTATACCCAACATAACCATATGTCATCATTATACTGAGTAATCAGTGGGGCACAGATCTTTAGGCATTTGCCTATAAATGTCTAAATGCAATGTCTTCCAGTTTTGCCTGCCTTTTCCTCGAGCGCATTCTACGGTTGCCTTTTTTAAACCTTGCAAAGCCCTCTTTGTGTTTGTTATTTCACAGCATACACCGATAGACTCTGGGACAAAAGGTCACACATTGTCGCTACCTCCAACACTGCAACACAGCACAACAATTCAAGACGTTTTCCTGCAGTTACATAGTCGGTGGGGCATGGGTGTAATTTGGATAAATAACAGAAGAAGAATTGACGACGGAGCAAGGAAGGAATAGATGCCTCGTAATATATGCTACTAACCAGACCAAAAACAATAAAAAAAATGCATAAAGAGAAAGAATAAAAGGGAAATATTTTTAGTGGCAATGTGTACCTACGCATTATACACTGTTAAAACAGAACTTCACAGCATAGCACGCTCCCAGCCAACCATCATTCCGAATGATATCATTCTGTGTCCTTATTTGCTGAAAATGGGAGGAGGTGCCTATCTGTGGCACATTATGCATGTCCCAGATAGGCTCCTCCCCCTGTTTTGAACGAATCATGACACAGAATGATATTATTCGGAATGATCGTTGGCTAGGAGCGTGCTATGTGGTGAAGTTCTATTTTAACAGTGTAGAAAGCATTGTCAAAGAAATAGTCACATGCATATTCTGAGACTAGAATCGTTATGTGTGTCTCAACTTCACTACACTGAAATACTTACTTAAAATTGATGGTGTGCCCTTGTGCAGAAAATTTTTTCATGCAAATTTCAGTTTTACTGAAGTTGTGTAATGAGTGGCGTTTCTGGAATACAGCCCAGGAAAAATGTTTACGGAATATGTCACTCGTGCATTCCATTATGAGACTGCCTCCGTGGGAGTGAATGGGAGTGACCAGAATTGGAAACTGTCGTGTCTCGGTTGTCCTGTCACCTGTTTGTAGTTTGTCCGCTCCTGCTCATTATCAGGGGTGACACTCTGACGAAGAAATACACGAGTGATGTATTCTGTCAACTTTTGTCCCAACCTGTACATAAGTAGAACTTACAACACTAAAAGTGAGTTATGCACAATTTTTGATAAAAATAATTGCATACTAGATTACTTGAGTAGGCAACTGACCGGAACCATCTTAGTAGTACAGTACGAAGGGAGCTGCTTCAGGACAGGAGCCGCCGATATTTCGAAGCTTATTTGGCACACGTCAGGATGTTTTCGGTGTTCCAGAGCCTCGTTTCGATCAAGTGTGGGTGCCTTGCGATGGAATTCGGAATCCCTTTGGGCAAGTGTGCTGCAGAGTTCATTAAGCTTCTCAGTTCAAACAACACAGATTATGCTGAGAAACATGATGAACTCTGCAGCACACTTGCCCAAAGGGACTATCCGGACTCCCTCCTAACCGAATTCCGTCGCAACGCACCCACACGCTATCGAAACGAGGCTCTGGAACACCGAAACGGTCCTGACGTATGCCAAATAAGCTTCATCACAAGATATTCCAACGCATTTCCAAACATCAAAGCCATATGGAAGCACAAGCCCCTCCTCCAAAGCAGTGACCGGCTTAGCAGTATATTCACAAATCCCATACAGGTGACACACTGACGCGCAGAAAACCTGGCAGACTCCTTGGTTAACGCCAAAATCAGCAAAACGAGCACCCCGTGCACGGGAACACGACCCTGCAACCTCCCGCGCTGCAAAACATGCAAGCACGTTCAACACGCTAACTCCATCAAAAGCATTGCGAGCAATTACACACACCCCGTTAACCACGCATTCACATGCACAAGCTCGAATGTCATATAATGCATTGAATGCGGCGACTGCTCTATGCAATACATAGGTGAAACCGGCCAACAAATGAACAACCGCCTTACCGGACACAGAACCGACACGCCCAACAAACTCCCCAATGCAGTCGCCGAACACTTTAACGTTCCTGGTCACAATTTTGACAACATTAAACTATATATTCTAGAAACCGGGCTCAGATTCACAAGTGACAGACGTGATAGGGAGTCATATCTCATATACAAGTTCAAAGCCCTTCACTCGTTCGGTATCAACAAATCACAAGGCACCCTAGAAACACTTCAGAAATAAAATATGCTCAGACCTTTCCCTTCTATCGCCTTTATCATCTGTTATGTTCTGCATGGTCATTGCTTTTTGCTTTCTTTATTGCATGCCACAACTTTGTACTACGGATATATATCTTTAAAAAAAAAGCTTTGCTCGCTCTGGAATTTTCCCCACGTAACCACTAACCTCCTTTTCTTTCGGAATGCCTGCCAATTCCTGCCTGTTGTCCCGGTCTGGAGCCAAGGTCACTTTGTTCACATAATCCCCTCCACACTCTAACAAAGCGGCCATTCATTCCGGCCGTAGAAGCCCGCATGGACCCTTTCTTCCCTCCCGGCTGTTGACCCACAATTCGCATGAACCTTTAACACGTCACACCTAACTCTTTAAATACCGTGCCAATGATGAGGACGGTGCCCAGAAGAACAGTCTCTGTTCGAAATATTGGCGGGTCCTGTCCTGAGGCAACTCCCTTCGTACTTCTCTACCGGTTCGCTGGATTTCCACCCATCTATGTAGTACAGTACTGCTGGGATGGTGACTACAAATTTCACATTGCATATTCCATTTTGTAGCAACATTTACCAAATCAGAACTACAGCAGCAATGCTTTAAACAAGTATTGATTTTATAGCAAACCCCACAAATGTTGCAAGCTATGAGCCAATCTAATATGAAATGTGCTGCTCACGTTGCGCTCATGGTGCAGCTTTGTTGCCTCTGTGCTGTGGCTTCAGGTGATGAGGTAAAGCTGGAAAAGGTATATTTATATGTTATGCATCTAGCCAACAAAACAAAAAGTAAGAAAACTCTACAAGCTATGTTTTTAACAAAAGATGGATATGCATCAACTTACGACTCAGATCATGGGGTGTGGCGCAGGGCGGCGGTGAGACTTGAAGCCTTGTCCCTGGGTGCGTGGAGCCACTCATGGGTGTGTCTGAAGAAGTGCCCATCCCAGATGTACTGGGTACATCTAAGCGGACCACCCCAGTTGTCCCACGAGTGTGCCAGGAGCATGATGGTAAAGCGCTCAGGCTCCAGAGGTTGAGCTAAAGCTGCAAAAGTTGTATATTGATATGTTATGCATGTAAGAACACAAAGGGTATGAAAACTTTACAAGCTCAATGCTGAAAAAAAGTGCCGTTTTCTAAAAAGCACGGATATGCATTAACTTACGACTGAAGTCATGGGTTGTGGCACAAGGCGGTTCTGACTCTTCGAGCAGACTCTCTGGGGATGTGGAGCCACTTCTGGGTGTGCCTGAAGGCGTGCCTATCCTAGAAGTACTGGGTACATCTATGCAGACTGCCCCAGGTGTTCCGAAAGTGTGCCAGGAGCATGATGGTACAGCTTGCTCAGGCCCTAGAGGTTGAGCTAAAGCTGCAAAAGTTGTATATGGATATGTTATGCATCTAACAACCCAAAGGGTATGAAGACTTTATAAGCATGAAGGTACGAGGAACGCATGTTTCAGCAATATGTGATCCCTATGTTGGCTGCTTCCAGAATAGGAAAAGAGGGAAAGTCTACGAGCAGTGTCCCTTGGGGTGTGGAGCCACTTATGGGTATGCGTGAAAGTGTACCCATGCTAGATGTACTGGGTATACATCTAAGCAAACTGCCTCAGGTGTTCCAGGAGTGTGCCGGGAGCATGAAGTGTCTCTTAAAATACAGTGAGACATGAACGCATCATGGCATCGCTGAGTATCGGTGGATTTACTATCATTGCAGGTTTATTGGTTTTTCCGGATTCTACTTTGAATATGAAATTGAATAAGAAATGAGGTGCTATTTATACAATCGGGTGCTAATGTTTTTTTTGTTTGTTTTTTTCTGTTCCGCAAGCAGCCAACATAAGGATCCCATATTGCTGAAACATGCATTCCTGACGGATTATAATCTCAAACACCACGAGCTGTAACGTTGAATGTACTCTGCATAATTCATTATTGCGCCGAAATAATATTTTCATCAAACGTGCATACACATTGTAATGTGATACTGTACTCCACTTAATAATGAGTAACTTGTACTTGTAAGTTAATACATGAGTAGAATTCGGCAAGGGGTAAAGTTGGGTTTCGGCCCAAAAATGTTGGACTTTAACTATGATTTATGCTGCGAAAGCATACACATGGCAAACCTATCTAAAACAAATGCAAAGGGGTACAAACAAGTAGTTACAGAATGGTAATGAACTCGGCAAGTTGGTTAACACCAATGTAACTTACAGCTGGTCGCATGTGGGTCCTGCGAATGACTTGTAGAGGCACTTGGTGAGCCTGTTACAAGCAATTGAAAAAATTAGACACGTTTGTAGAACCATTCTGGTCTTATTAACACAATTTAACATTCATATTTGTTCACAGTTACAGACAGGAACATTGGTGTGACAGGGCTAGGGGGATACATACACCACCACCCCACCACCCTCATTGCTCTTTAGCTGACGAAATAAATTTTGAGTTTTCAAGTGCTTTGAGTGATATCAATATTATGTGACACTCTCGGGTATATGCCCACCCACGGAGATGATTACATTAAAAAATGTAACTTCGGGCAGCCAACCAGCAATCACCATAGCCAGAAAATACATCATACCTGTCAGCGTTGCGGCATCACTTGTGGCCGTGCCAAGGGGTACAGTAGGTACAGCTGTTAGTCTCAATATGGTCCTTTGCTTATTAGAAAACGCGTCAGGTGCAAAGTGGATGGCGCAAAGCCTCCTGTTCTTTAGCTGACTCTTTGTGAGTCCTGCGAATTCTGGCCGTCCAGCGTAGCCTATATATGTTGCTTTTCTGTTCCAACAAAGTACTCAAAGTTAAGGAAGAAACCTGGAGGACGGCATGCATCTACACGCTGAAACGCAAAACAAACCGAAAGCACTAAGGGCTTACGGGTAGCAACTTGAGGGTTGTCGTTTGGAAAAAAAAAAAAAAGAAGAATGGTAGCAGTTCAGAATAGAGTTGTTGCATCCCCGGGCCTTACAGTACAGGCCATGAGGCCGTCTTGGCGCATTCCCGGGCCGTTTTTTCATGGATGTAGCATAGACAGACAAGCGTTCGTTGACGACAGACAGACGCTGGACGCCACGGACGCAAACCGAAACCAACCGAAACGAAACCGTCGAGATGCTTCACGCGACATGCGCGTTACCGTCAAGTTCATCTTTGAACTTCTCATAACCAATCAGAGCTGACGTGCACGCTCGACCAATGGAGATGCAGGGATTGCTCCGTGCGGAAGGATACGTGTTTTGATACAGATTTTGCGAGAGCTGTGGGGGGCTGGCGTCTCCACTGCTCCGCGAGTCCTGCGGGAGCTGGGGGAATTCGGGCCGGCTCGCGCTTCGTAAAGTCACTTCGCGGAGTCGGGCAACAGTATGCTTCGAATAATCCGATTAAAACTGCATGCACTTGATACGGGACACAGGGGAACTTCGAATAAAGTGACTTTGCTGCAACGAGGGATTACTGTGCGTCTCATTTGTGAGATTCTCAAACAAGCACTGCTGAACTCAAATCCCACTTTGATTGCAGCAACTGATTCCACTGAGATCTACTGGCAACAGAGATCCGTCGACATATCAGAAGACACCCATGAATAAACTCCAGCCATGGAGTTGGAGTTGCAGATACTAAACCTCTTAAGCATAAGCACATTTGCACCGAGCTTTGCAAATAGAATGCTTCTAGTGTGCGACATGCTCAATCATTCAAAGAACGAATCTAGTTTCAGTAAGGTTATGGTTGGTATCTTTTCTTACTATTTGTAAGCATTATGTTATGTATTTCCCCTTACGAAGGAGACTTTCTGTAGTGGCAACAGAATGCATGATGATGCTGAGGGATGAAAAGTGCTTTGTTCAGCTCTGTGGCAGGTGCAAGTTTTCCAGCATGCTTTGAGCAAGCACATAATGTGCTAGCCAACATTTATCTTCCTCTCTTACCATAAGAAGCTGCATTAACACCAGGTAGGCACCGTGCGCTACGTCCCTTGTTCTGTGTATGCCTTGCGAAGTTACCAATCATTTCAACAAACTAAAACATTTTTACTCCTCAGAGCACTATTTTGGCAGTATCGAAATTGACATAGACAATGGAACTCGGTAATATCGCAACGCCACACACAATGCAGAAAACATCATGAAATGCTCTACGTACATACAGCACAACACTGACATAATCAGAGAGATGTGGAAACATAGGTAAAAAATTTAACAACTTAATACAGGCCAAGTTCAGCAACACTGCACTGTGTGCACTGTTCCTATAGGCGTCCGTAGTAGTGTTCTTGCAGAGCCCGGCAGGGATTCATGACAAGGGTGTGATAGCAGAATTTTTAACAAATGTCAGATGTTAAAGCATCATGTGGAATGCGATGTGTCACACGCCACTTCCGCAGCCTGTTGCAGAAGCTCTGTGTGTCCCCTTGCTCGGCCTCTTCTGAAAGATGGTGAGGAACAGCTGTTGGAATACTCTGTGATGTTGCTTGCACTGTATGGATGTTTCTGCTGTCTGAAATAGGAGAGGCTTGTGCACACGTCTCAATCTCCTCATCTGTTAGGTGCTCTTGCGTGCTGGTCTCTGCACACTCGTTCCCGATCAAATTCTGAGCTGGACCCTGTGAGGTCGAAGGCTGGTCCTCTACACTTGACCTGACGAAGCCTCTTGGGGTTGCTTATATTTTCTGAATGCTTCTTCAGACTTCCCTCCCCCCGCCGAAGAAATGTCTTCCGCGTACCCTTCGGCATATTACAAGAAACAAAACTGCCAGATAAGTCAGATTGAACTGCACATTCCCATTCACTACGCCAAACCAAACTTTCCTAATTTGGTACTAATCGAGCCCAAAATGTATAATTGCAACATCAGCTCTGCTATAGATGATAATGCAAATGAATAAAAATTGGCAAGTTTCACGAGGAGAAATGAACCAGCAAAGGAGCAGTAAAAGTGATGTGCGTGCACAATGCAATGCTGAACACGCTTCCTTCACAAACACAGGTATTGTATTGTCACATACTCTAAATAAAATGCTTGCCCATTCCCGATGTCCCGACTATCAAACCAGATCTATATCGATCCCAGGATACATGTGACCACAACAACGCAGTGCACGAGGAAGATCATGTGCACTTCATTGTTGCGCCATCACTCGAAAATGAATACCCGCTTGAGAACTAGACGTCCAGCTCGAGACAAATCTTACAAAACCGGTTACCTTTTCAGCAAATATTTTGTGGCATCTTTCATAAATTCCAAGTGGAATATCACGGCGCAGTGACAGTTGTCACCACCGATGTACCGTGCCGTGCATAAAAATCACACATATTCAAGATAGGGCAAGCCGACGTCTTGACCCTAGGAACAAGGCCAACCGGAAGTCGCACGTACGCTAGTAATGAATTACGCTGTTATTTGCAAATTACTTAGTGAGGTTAGGTCAGTACATATTACACGCGGGGGGGTGGGGAGTCCGAGGGGAGGGGTATCCTCGCCCCGCAGTTGTTCGAGACTGTGCTGCACTTCCGTCTAAGCCTCGTTCCCAGGGTTAGATCTGAGCATCTGAGCGTGCTCCGTCTTGAAAATGTGTTCCACCCTGCCGTGCATACCGCGGGGTGGAACACATTTTCAAGATAGGGCACAGTCAGATCTAACCTTGAGAACGAGGCTTAGACGGAAGTGAGCACAGTCTCGAACAACTGCGGGGGGGGGGGGGAAGGATACCCCCTGACCCCCCCCCCGCGTGTAATGTGACCTAACCTAACCTAACCTCACTAAGAAATTTGCAAATTACTAGCGTACGTAAGACTTCCGGTTGGCCTCGTTCCCAGGCTCAAGATGACGGCTTGCCCTCTCTTGAATACGTGTGATTTCCGCATACCGCGAGGCAATCCCACGTGTGCAAACTGGAAAACGAAACAAACGCAATTGGCAACACAAACGAACCTCCACATCCGCATAACAACGAAAGTCCATGAGAATGCGAATAGCGCGCCATAGGTGACACGATCGGCAGCGAACATACGAAAAATTATTTTAGGCCCGTGCTTTGTTACAAAATCTTGCAAAACATACGTAGGTCAACACTGTCACAGAATCACCAAATGTTGACAAGAAACTTACACTTACGCATAGGGTGTACATTGACTGAAACACAACGAGAACTACGCATTGAAAAACATCCAGGTCATGTAAATTCACATTCCGAAAAAAATGCACAACAACGCTCCTTGTACATACTAGGAAGGGAGTTGCCTCAGGACAGAAGCCGCCGATATTTCGAACAGAGACTGTTCTTCTTCTGGCCCAAAAGGAGAACAGCCTCTGTTCTAAATATCGGCGGCTTCTGGTCCAGAAGAAGAACAGTCTCTGTTCGAAATATTGGCGGCTTCTGTCCTGAGGCAACTCCCTTCCTACATCTCTACCGGTTCTGTGGATTTATACCCATCCTTGTATACACAACAGTACAGGTCCCGACAAAAGTTTACGGAACACGCGAGCGATGTATTTTCTCCTCGGTACGACACCCTAGCGCCAAGCGGAAGCTGGCGAAATAAGGCCAGTTCACTGCCTCAGAGGGGTAGACGACTGCGCTCTTAGCGACACACAGCGGTAGTTTCCTTTATGATTATTGTTGTATGTGCCCGCGAAGTGAGTTGATAGCCTCTAACTCTGTGGAAGTCGTGGGCGCCTTCCCATCCGGTGACTATGCCACGGGCAATAAAGACATGGACTTCGACGGAGGTCACGTACCGATGCAGCAGAGCCTTGGACTAAACTGGGACCTGAAGGCACGTTCACCTTCAAAGAGCCCGTAAGAGACGCTCTGAATTCACGACGCAGCGTACTTTCCACTGTGAAAAGCCTATACGACACCCCTAGGATTGACATCCCCAGTGACGGTACGGAGGTAAGCTGTTGCTGAGAGATATTTCTTCAGGATCCTGAGACTGGGATGCCACTCTCGACCTGAATGACAACTGGCGAACGTGGCGAGACTCATTACATCATCTTGAACGGCTCTAGAAACCACTCCAGTACACTGCAATCTCTCTCTCCGGCGCTCGTCGACGGGAAATCTGCGTCTTCTGCGATGCCTCAGAACAGGCAATCGCCGCTGTGGCTTACATCAGAGTCACAGATGCTGATGGAATGCGACACGTGGGTTTTGTGTTCGGAAAAGCAAAGCTAGCACCACGCCCCTAACAGACCATTCCAAGAGTTGAGCTATGTGCCGCACTGCTCGCAGTCGATATCGCTGAGTTTGTCGTAAGCGAAATCGATGCTCACATTAAATTCTACAGGGACAGCAAAGTTGTGCTCGGATACATCTTCAATCAATCGAGGCGTTTCTACGTCTATGTCAGGCAACCGTGTGAACCGCATACGATTATCTACGAAGCCCGAACAATGGCATTACGTTCCCACCGATCAAAACCCTGCAGATCACGCCACTAGAGCTGTCGCTGCAGATGCTTTGGCTAGCACGACTTGGCTGACAGGACCTATAAAGCTGATGCCCCCACCAAGGAAGACGTGGTGAAGAGAGTGAAGGGTCTTCTCTCTGGCCTCAAGGGGGACAAGATAAATGTGGACAAAGTAGCAACTGCCTTCCTGGCGCTACGTCTGAGGGGCTCAGTGGCTGCAGGGAACCCTGCGAGCAGCCAAAGTGAATTCGGAGGCTACAGCCCTGCCACATGAGGGACACCGATCACGGGAGAAGCTGGCCCAGGTGTTGGACGACCGTGGCCTCGGATTTATCTTGCCTCGCCAAACTCTATGGACGGGAGTGCCAGCCATCGCATTGCATTCTAGGATGCTCCCGTCTACCACGTGACCGCTTACGTGACCCTAAGAGCATGCGCATGTCAGCTACCAAAGCAGACTACGGGAGTCGTGGTTGTCCAATAGTGATGTCCTCACTGTTTTATTTCTTGTTTTGAGATTTACTCTTGGTTCCCTCTTCTATTACAAGACCAGCTATAGTCTGCAGGACAAGCACACAGGATTAGAAACATCATTCGTGGCAGGGACGTTTATATGACGACGAGGCCACATTTTGTCCATTTGTTGCTGAAGTGGTAGAGCATCCATTAAAGGGACTGTCTAATGATTTTTTTCTCATTTTCATCAGAAAGAAAACCTTTTTCCGAGTCTAGAACCAAAATTTTACCTTCATCATGCGAGGAATATTCTCAGGAGCGAATTTAAACGGAGCGGAGAAAAGAGGACAGCTGGCGCCGCGCCGTGGCGAGCTGCCGAGACGGAGACAGCGAGCAACTTGACGGGCCCCTGGCCGGCTCGGCGACACGTCATCATGACGTGTTGCCGAGCGGTAGGATCCCGCGTCCCGCCAGGAGCATGCGCCGTAGGACCAGCGTATGCGTTCATCGGGAGTGGAAATCTCCATAACTGCAGCTTCCGCGCGATGGTCGCAGTCCATCGCAGTTGCATCCTGTGGTTTTCGTCGACATGCCGGGACAATGTTGGATAGTTGGTTGCCCTAATTTACGTCAATATTCGCATGGCATCCAATGTCTTATGCTTGCCAGTGACGAGACGGACAGCTTTTGATGCCACGAAGCAATCGGACCGACGTAGGAGAAAGACGATGTGGTGCCATTGACTGCTCGTGTTTGTAGCGGACATTTGCATGATCGAATTTACGAAGGGGTACGCTGAATCTCTCATGCAGTGGAACTGCATGGGATTGCTTCCGAATGTCGATGATGTGCATGACCACCTGGAGGCATACAGGCCAATTGGCGTCTGCCTCCAAGAGACGTATTTGTACTCTGGACACCCAAATCCGTTTCAACAATACCAAATGTTTAGGAGGGATCGCCCGGTGGTTTCGCGATCATCAGGTGCAGTGGTGAGTCTGTTGCTGCAGTTGAGGTGCCGTTGACAACAACATTGGAAGCTGTGGCTGTTCGATTGAATCTCTCTATACCACTTACGCTCTGCTCAATATATCTTCCTCCTGCAGCAGATGTGCAGCGGCAGAATATTCAAGATCTTTTAGACGAGCTGACTGCCCCATTCCTCATTATGAGGGATTTTAATGCACACATTCGTTTGTGGGGATGCTCAGACTTGGACTCGGGGGCAGACTTGTTGAGTATTTACTCCTCAGCCACTCCATCACACTCCTGAACACAACACAACCAACATACTGCAGCACGTCAACACGGACATTCTCGACATTGCACACGGACACATTCTCGACAACACGGACATTGCACAAGATCTGCAGTGGCACGTGATCCAAAACCCCTATGGCAGTGACGATGTGTGACGATGCTGTGCTGTATACGCGAAAACCTCGATGGAGGCTGCAGGACGCTAACTGGGCGGTGTTCAGCGTGCCGCAGCCAAACGCACAATGGAGGAGGCCAAGCGCACCTCATGGAAGGAGAGAGAACTGTTGTTCTGAGGCTGGAACAACATAGAAGGGACAATCATGGTCATCGTGGAAGGAGTTCGTGAGTACATTAAGCTCGCGAACTACAGCCAAAGTTGTGTGGGACCGTATAAATAAGATGTCCGGGAAATACAAATGATTTACTGTGCCTCGCAGGAAGTTGTGAACTTTTTACAGGAGAGCTTAAACACTAATCTAAGTGTTATGTCAATCGATGTAAAGGACCTCTACTATTCTATTCCTACAAGTCCCTTAATGGAATGTGTTGAGGACTGTATTCAAGACTATGGCTTTATTAAGTTCCAGAATGAATGCGGTTTTAGTAGCCAGGACTTGTTGTATTTGCTAGATTTATACCTACAATCACTAAAAGTGAAAGTTGACGACAAAGTGTATACTCAAAAGTCAGGTATTTGTATAGGATCCTGCTTAGCCCACTTATTGTCAGATATTTTCTTGGGATGTGTAGACAATGAAATCTTTCATCTTTTACAAACGTCGGGAGTCAGGAAAGTGTTTAGGTTTGTCGACGATTATCTTTTATTTATTGAGGGTAAGTTGATGAACAGACTATTTTAAATGTATTTTCGTCTCATGCTAAAGGGTTAGAGTTCACCCACGAATTACCGGGGAATGGGAAGCTCCAGTTCCTTGATTTATGCTTGATTCAGGGAACTAGCTACTTATGTTGGCAATATAAACAGAGGTAAAAAAAACCCTTAATGCCATTCTGTTCAAACCATACCAAAACGTAAAGAATGGAATAGGCATATCCTGCATCAGGAAAGCTATAATGAAATCATGCCTTCATCAGGTCCAGGAAAGTGTTTTAACCCAGGTGTCCCGGTTGACTAAGGCTGCGTTTCCTCATCATGTGATAGCTTCAATATTGCTTAGGTTGCAAAAAGAGGTGAAAGGTGTTAAAAAAGACCGGAATAGGCCCTCAGTACGACCAGTAGTTTTGCCATACATACACAAAACATCTCACCATATCAAAAAACTGGCAGACAGGTTTGGCGTACCAGTAGTTTTCAGTTCATTGCCCAAGTTGTCATCATTCATTCCAATGACAAATGGAAAACCAGTGCAGATGTGTGATGTGAGTCGCAAGAACCAGTATGTAAAGTGTGACTCTTAAGTGGTGTATGAAATTCCCTTATCTTGTAAAAAAGTGTATATAGGACAATCGGGAAGATGCATCAATCAACGTCTTAAAGAGCATGACTACAACACCAAAGGCACAGTTAGTGGTACACTTGGGGTGCATATAATGAAGCGTGGTTACTCACCCGATTTCTCAAAAACACAGATAAAGGGTAGGTTCAATACAAAAACTGAAAGGGAGGTGTTTGAAGCCTTTTTAATCGAGAGATTGGGCAAAGGTAATTGTGTCAGCGAACCGTCTGTGGCACTGGCACGTGCAGAATTTAAATATCTAGAAGGCAGATATAGAACATGAAAAGTGACTTGTTTTGTTTTCCCCCTTTCCCCTCGGCAACCCCTATTTAAGGATTACTGCCATTAAAGAATCTGTTGATAGTAAGGAGCAAGTGTCGTCTATGTGTGTTCTTGTCCGTGTTTTGTGCTCCGGTTTTATTCAGTTACTGTGCCTTGTCTTTCACAGAATGGCGCTCCCTGTACGTTCTTGGAGGAACAGGCTAAGCTGCTTGAACACTTTGAAGACGTGTCCTCCTATTACAGCCAGTCTTTCCTGTCACACAAAACCGCTGCTGAAAAACGCACCATTAAACAACCTAAACAAGACCCTTCAACGCACATGAACTTCAGAGAGCCTTACAGGCAAGAAAGAACACTGCACCTGGCCATGACGACATTCACTATGATGTGTTGCGACATTTAACAACCCAGTCGCAACAAATATTGCTCACTCTTCCGTTGTCCTGGAATCTAGCCGAAGTGGTTCTGGTTCTCAAGCCAGGGAAAGACCCGTCTGCTGCCCCAGTTATCGTCCCATCGCATTATCCAGCTGCCTTGGGAAGACTTTTGAGGGGATGGTAAATGCAAGGCTCGTAAATGTTTTGGAAGAGGCAGGAGTCTTTGACAAACACCAAAGTGGTTTCCGTTCCGGCCGAAGCACCCAGGACAACCTACTCCACCTCGAATCACAAATCAGAGAGGCTTTTGTTCGAGGGCAGTTCTGCTTATCCGTGTTTTTGATCTCGAAAAGGCGTACAATACCACATGGCGTTTCGGGATTCTGCAAAATCTACACGTATGTGGTATCACAGGGTCCATGTACAGGTGCATCGAGAATTTCCTCAGGGACAGAAAGTTTCGTGTCCCTCTGGGCTCCACTTTATCTAACATCTTTGTACAAGAGAACGGGGTTCCAAAGGGGTCTGTGCTGAGCGTTACGCTATTCGTTGTGAAAATGAACACGATAGCGAGAACCATCCCATCTGGCGTCCAGTACTCGCTTTACGTAGACGATGTCCAGGTTTCCAGGCACATTTGCTGAGCTCTCGCTGCTCCTCGGTGGCAACACACTACCAGTTTGTGATGACCAAAAATTCTGGGGGTGGTGTTTGACAAAAACCTGTCTTGTGCCACACATAAACTATATAAAACACAAGTGCCTGAAATCCTCCCACGTTTTCTCCCACGATCGTGGGGAGCCGACAAAGTCGCAGTGTTGCGGGTCTACGGCTCGGTTGTGCGATTGGTAATTGAGTACGAGAGTGTTGTGTATGGCTGGCGCGGCCTCCGGCATTGAAGGTGTTGGACCCCATCCACTACGAAGACATCCGATTCGCCACCCGTGCCTTCCGGACGTCCCCCGTGAAGAGTTTGTATGTTGAGGTCAATGAATGGTCGCTCGAGAGACGGAGACAATTTGAACATGTGAAGGCTGCGCTAAAGTACAGACGCCAGGGCGATGACCACTGTAGTTCACTGTAGATGAACCCCGCTCTGGAGCGACTCTTTCCTGCCCTACCCTCGTTTCCGCTTCGTTTGCAGGCGACAATTTCCCGTCTGGCATTCAGTCCCTTTGGCGTTCCCCTGCAGCAGGCAGTCCTCGATGCTGCCGCTCGGCAGAGACACCTAATACAATCCAGCTTAAAAATGAGTTTGACACAGAATCCACTGCATACACTGTCATTCTCCCGGAATTCCAGGAGATTCACGATGACTTCGGGGACCACTATGCTAGCTACGCTAATGGGAGCAAAGTAAGCAATGGTGTGGCGGCCGTTGCCCTTGAAGGTGATTCTATTATGATGGCATGCCTGAACACGAACGCCACAGTTTTCAACGCAGAGCTTCTCCTGGGTGTGCAGCACATTCAACGAAATGACCTTCGAAACTCAGTTGTTTACTCCAATTGCATATAATCTGCCCGCTCACAACTTCGGAACCGGAGGGAACTTCGGAGGATCTGTTATTGTGTTCAGTTCGCAGTTTTGGCGCTCTATGGCCTTTCTGCCATTAAACGCATAATCTCTCTGTTTCTCTCGCAAAGCTCTGTGCGTGCGCTGCTTTCATGCTCTGTCAGCACGAGTCACCTCGTCAAGCGAGTACGGGCGCCTTTGGCTCTGATCCACAGCCACACTGGGATCCCTGGGAATGAACGAACCGACCGTGAGGCTCTGCGAGCGTTGGCACAAGACGAGTCAGCTCTAGGACTACTCTTCCAAGACAGCCTGCCAGTGTGGAGTGTGACATGGAAGAAAATAACAAGCTACACGTCACACGGCCGCGTCGGACCGAACACATCAACAGATCCTCCGAAGTTCTTTACGCGAGATTGAGGATTGGGCACACATGGCTCACGCATCACCACCTACTCAGAGGTCAGGATCCGCCAGCTTGCGTGCACTGCGGTGACAGCTTGACTGTCTTGCACGTACTGGCATCGTGTCCTTACTTCGAACACCAACGACAACAGTAGTTCACCGCACTCTACTGATACCACGTCCCACTCCACCCAACCCTTCTACTGGGTGACACTCCTCTTGTGCCGTTTGATAATGTTATCCAATTTTTGACCATGTGTGGGCTACTTAGTCAGATGTAGATGTTCAGCATTTCTCCGCTTTTAGCCTTTATCACCCGACTCCTCATGTAAAACTCTCATACTGGAGCATCTCATCGCTCACACTTGTAGATAGCTTTTAACTGCCACACTCACTTGTTATCGTCATCCTCCTCTCTCTCTTATCCTGGACCATGTCATCGCTCATACTTTTAAGTACCACGCACACTTGTTATTATTACTTGTTTTATATCTCGCTCTCCCACATCATCTCTCCCATAATCATCTCCCACACACTCACCATAGTTTTGGCACTCTTTGGCCTTTGTGCCATTAAACGCATATTCTCTGTCGCGCGCATTTTTGTGAACGTGTGCCATGTTGCCGGCACCCTTGCCCTCTTGTCACAAAAAGAGCCTCAGACATAAAAAAGCGGGTTGCGAGAGGCACATAAACACTGCTTACATTGCTACCCTGTCTATCACAAGACATGTGGATTGCTAAATTAATTAAAATTTAATCATACAAAATTGAGTCTGAAATACATAATTCCAATAGAAGGGAGAGTAAAGATTGGAATAACAGCGAAATGTAAAGCACTGGAGTGTTTGCATTCTTCTGATGTGTATGATATTCTGTTCTATTTAACCCATGGCATGTATGCATTCAACATCTCGTCTAAGCAACTCGTCTTTACTCGGACACGTGGTACACCATTTTGTTACAAAGATTTGGTATCTCTGCTTGTTGGATATATCAAGCAAATATTGTGGCCAAAATTGTGTTACTTATATGACATGCTGCATCTGCTGAGATATGTTACGGGAGAGAAAGATTCCTGGAGCGATTAAAGGAAGTGCATACGAGTACATATGCTTTGCAAACAAGTTGTTCGAAAGTATAATGATGTTCGTGTTGAATTGGCAAAGCATTCATATCAAAACAAAGTGATGAAAGAAACTAGTGAGAAATGCAAAGCCGCAAGCACTGTTGCATGGCCATGTTCACAATAAGCAATGACGCGTTTCACTTTCCGTACCGCGGACTGACTAGTTATGCGACAAATAAGTGGAAGGTCGCATGCGCCTTAATTTTTTTTGTATAAAGGGACTCTCGCATCCGGAACCATGGTTCCGGTACACTTCCGGTGCACATCCTTTCGGTACACTTGCACGAGCTATTTGCCGAATTTTCTCGTTCCAAAACCGCCCGGGTGATGAGGAATTGAATTTAGAAGATCCGGTTTCGTTTCGATCCTCGAAAGCGCCAGCGCCAACAACATCGCGTTACGCAAGGTGGAATCTGGCTAATCCGCGGTGAAGGACGCTGTCGTCTGCCGCCAAGTCTGGGGCTGCTTTGTTTTTTTCCTGCACGTCGCCCGTATTCGCATGTGACACTTTCTAGTGATGCGAATACTCTATGTGAATCGGGAGAATCTCTACGCTTGCATCCTTCGCGTGAGATGTCGTTTGGAAACCGACGCAGCGTTCCTGACTCCAGGAAAACTTCCTTCGAAAACGTCGATATTTGATTTCGCACGCCTAAGGTACAGCTACAGCCAGACCCCAGAGTGGTAGGTATATCACTTAAATAATGCGCTTACAATTTTTGGACACAGAACAATTCGCAAACTATGAACCCCGATCACTAAAAGGAAGAAATGACGCTGTTTGCGTGCCGGTGTTAGAAACAGGCACTATATACAAGCAGTACCT
This sequence comes from Ornithodoros turicata, assembly GCF_037126465.1. NCBI lineage: Eukaryota > Metazoa > Arthropoda > Arachnida > Ixodida > Argasidae > Ornithodoros > Ornithodoros turicata. Next base: position 44,069,781 of record NC_088203.1, on the reverse strand, counting down.
CTGTCCGTAACATAAGCGTCATAAACCACTTCCCAGTTTCCTTTTATCTCGCTGTTTGCGAACTGTTTGTGTGCTGTAGGGCGGCGGTTTTTGCGGTTGTCGTAGCCAATTTGAGGTGCACTTTTGACGTTCTGTGTTATAGAAGGACCAGGTGCTGCTGATCCAAGTCCCATCCATCCATGAAACGGCATCAAACAATGTACGTGTGTGCACGACAATTTTGCTGAGATACCTGTTTTTGCACTAAGGTCTTTACGACGCCTCTGACAAACTAGGATCTTCCAGAACAGTGCTTTCTTCATCCATGTTCAAGAAGTAAAAAGAATGACTTCATGGCTTCTACTGACATCTCACAGCTACATGCCAAGCCAAAATAACTTGAAAGAAAGAAATGAAAAACAAAGAAAAAAAATGTCCTTTTCAGGTCCACCCAAAATCTGTTGTGCAGAGGCTGACAACAACAACTTTATTGTGAGACGATGAATTATGCTGATGCAGCGTTGAGATTAAGCCCTTGTTTACTTTTTTGCAATGCTATACATTACCGCTGGTTAAATCTAAAATGATGCACCTACCTCCAGACATTAAAGGGGCTACCAGAGATGCAGTGTCAATTCAACAGAAAAGCTGCTTGTTCTATGACGCACTGTCACATAAGCATTGGCCAAATTTGCTGTCCTGTGAGCTTTGATAGGATATGCCGTACGTAGTAATAGGCCTCTTACTGTAAAAGGGAGGTGCATTATTTGAGTAGTGGGGCCTGAGGCATGAGGGTCATTTCCATAACCCTTGCAAAATTTTACACTTGGTTTTGCGCAGAGATCGATCCAGATCCCCCACAGCACCCAGAGTTTTTTTTTTTCTGTGTACCACTGTTAAAATGTAACCGCAGCTTACTTTTTTTTGCAAAATCCCCCCCCCCCCTCAAGCTTGAGGTTCTCGGTGAACTACTGATTGTGCGTTTGGAAAAGGTAAGTGAAGGTGGAACTCGTCTACCCTATGTTAATTACCCGAAGTTCATGAAACCGTCCAGAAATGTAAGGAACACACAATTCTAGATTTTCATTGCAACTGAAGTACTTACGAAGCAGTTTTTTTTTGTGAGACCCCGCTTCAGATCCCGAGGGACATTGCCAGTGTGGTGCACGCTGATAACTGTCTGTGCATGGCAAATAATAAATATCTGTGCATGAAGAGTTGGATGTGGACTTGTGCAATGGCTCTTGAATGGTCAACACTCAGTCAACACAAAGATGTATTCACATTTGCGTAACTTATTGCCTGTCATTATAATAATTATTATAATACATAGACAAGAGGTAATGCTCTGCCAAGGGTCTCTGAAGTTAAAGTCTTGAAAGCTGTTTTCAAAACAGTGGTGCTAAAAAAAATTGGATCAATGACAGGTATCAAAATTTGTTTTGGTGTATCAAGGCAGAACAATCTTCCGTGGGAATGACAAATTGTGGACATTCCCAGACAGATGTATCACTTACTATGATAACGAGGTGTAACTGTACCATTAGTGAGTTATGAACATTACCTGAAATTATTTGACGTGTTATATCACTCACATGCTATGCCAACGACAAGAAGCATTACACTACCATTTAAAGTATAACTGTCACTTATGGCCAGGTAGTTTATTGCTCCTGTATACCGGGTGTTTCAGTTAAATCCCCGGGCTAAATAATTCGCGAACCGGTGCACCAATCGAATAACTTTCTTTTTTACAAGTATCTGTCCAATACCGCCTACAAGATGCGCACCGCGTGAATGAGCGGGAGGCGCTCATTATTTAAATAAAAATTCAAATGAGTTTCGTGAAAAAAAGCTAACTTCTAAAGCAGGGCGCCGTCGGCATTAAAATGGGTACTACCCCTTTTGGGACCTTCAGTGGACACCTTTTAGAGAAAAATCTGCCACCGAAGCGGGTCATTTGTTGCAGTAATTAATTGGTTTCGGTTTACGTATTTTTGTCGCGGCTGGTCGCGGCGAAGCGCAAAAGGACGTAATTCATTGGTGTAATTCATTGGTGTAAGGACGTAATTCATTGATGGATAAGGGAGTGAAAGAGCGTCTTTTTGCGCTTCGCCGCGACCAGCCGCGACAAAAATACGTAAACCGAAACCAATTAATTACTGCAACAAATGACCCGCTTCGGTGGCAGATTTTTCTCTGAAAGGTGTCCACTGAAGGTCCCAAAAGGGGTAGTACCCATTTTAATACCGACAGCGCCCTGCTTTAGAAGTTACGCTTTTTTACGAAACTCATTTGCATTTTTATTTAAATAATGAGCGCCTCCCGCTCATTCACGCGGTGCGCATCTTGTAGGCGGTATTGGACAGATACTTGTAAAAAAGAAAGTTATTCGATTGATGCACCGGTTCGCGAATTATTTAGCCCGGGGATTTAACTGAAACACCCTGTATATCTTTGCACTTCTCGGGATTACTGTGGTAACACAGATACTGTTTCTCACTTCTCAATTGGGAACTACACAAGTCTGTTATGGTGTAGGTGTGAACACGAAATGAGGCACACTAAAGATGACAGACCTGATAAGACCGGCATGGAAAAACGTTGGCGAATCATGCGGGCGACACACCCAGGTATCTGTCGTCTGTTTCTCGGTCCAAGGAATCTCCAAACTCAACTTGTAAACACACAATAAGCAGTGAACCTGACGTAGCTGTAAAAAGAAAGGACACTTTCCTAAACACGTAGCACCATCATTCACGTCACGTCATCCCCCCCCCAATCACGTGACAATCATTCTAATTCTAACCAGGCCCTTGAGTTGCACAGTTGGTCAGAGTCTTTCATGGGGCATTCGTCGTGATTGCAAACAACGACGAGAACTACGAAAATAAGGATGGCTCAACGTGCCTATCTCTCGTGGGTACAGTAGGCGAAGACTGTGATCGTCGCTGCAATACTGCAGTGGATACACCACCAGAAGTTCTGGCCCAGGACAGAGAGCTGGGAACAAAGTGTGATGCGTGCTTACACTGTACGTCGCCGTCATTGCACAGCTCTGCCACTTCACCAGCACTGCAGCATATAGCTACTCATCGGGTTTCTGGGGAGCACAGACGCCGCACAGACACTTGGATTGTTTCCTGCGTCGTAGTGAATGTCACGGGATCAAGTATTGAGCACTCCGATCGTGAACGCACCTAAAGCAGTGGTCCTCAGGCTCGTTCTGTTGCGCTAACGCAGCTGCGGCACGTACATCACAAGCGACTTGCAGAGGAAGCGGATCCGTCGAATATGGGCCGTGATGAAACATGTACATTCGTCACGGGAGCTATTACTAAAGGCATTTGAACAGCACGATTCGCCACTTCCGCGTTCCGAGCCCGCCATCTCCGTATGTGCCTTCGCCTTCGTCTCCCTGACTTTGCTCATGCAAGCTGCAGGCCGCGGGAACTCCTCTGGCTCGCCGCGTTCTTATTGGTCAGATTCCTTCTGACGTTGCTAAAGATTCTCAGCAGGGAGTTTCGCTTGAAGCCCGCATCCGTCGTCTGCTGTAGCGCCGCTTACACTCGAATTATGCAAAAAGTATTCCGTCGATCGAGATGGGACTTTCGGAGTCATGGGCAGTGAAGGACGGGGAATCTCATTTCACTGTGGTTTCGGAATCGATCTGTGGTCGACGCGACTGTCCCTTTAAGGCAGGTCAGGCACCACAGGTTCCTCGGTGTTGTGTTGGACCGCAACCTGTCGTGGGCAAGACACATTGACTATCTCACTTCAAAGGCGCAACGTTGGGAAAATGTGATACGTCACTTTGCCGGCTTGCGCTGGAGATGTACTGAGCGGGCCCTTCTTGCACTCCACAAAGCGCTTGTTCGTGGCTCAGTAGTCTACAGCCTTCCTGTGTTGCATGGGCTATCACGGACGTCTGAACACAAGCTCCGTTGCGTCTTGGCGCGCAGCTTGCGGACCTGTCTTGGCATTCCGCGTTGCGCTGAGACGAGGATGGTGGTAGCCGAAGCCAGGGAACTCCCAATTGGCGTCCACCGCCAGAGAGAAACTTTCCGCCACTATTTGCGATTGCGCGCTCACCATCGCCGTCACCCACTGGTACAGAAACTTCGTAAGCGGAACCACAGCAAAATCGCGCAGTGTGCGCAAGAACTAACGGACCGTATACCTGCCTTCACTGTGTGCCCCAACCGCTTCTTCAGTAGCACCATGGACACTGCCGAAACCATCCATCTCGTCTCACACCCCGGGGATCAAGCGGCCGAAGAGCCAAACCCCTGCTCCAGTCCTCAAGCAGGCTACTCTGGAGTGGATGGACGCTGCATATGGCAACCAAACCGCCGTATATACGGACGGTTCCTCCACTAGTGGCGGCTCATCTGCGGCAGTTGTAATTCGGAGGAGTCAATTGCACGTGGGTTCCGCCTATCGCACCGCACCTCGGCCACCTCTGCGGAGTTGTATGCCATCCTGCTATTCTTAATGTCTATTTTGGATCACCACCCCCCGCCTCTGGGTGGTTTACACAGATTCGCGGGCAGCGCTGCAGTGCATAGACAGCATGGGCATCCGTGGCTCCTTGGCTCCGGTGGTAGTGAACATCCTGACGACGCTCAAGATTTCAGAAGACAGGGGCCACCGGCTCACCCTCCAATGGGTCCCTAGCCACATTGGAATAAGAGGCAATGAAGTAGGGGATCGGGCAGCTGCTACGGCTCACAATCGCCGCTCAGCAGTCCCCATCATACTTTCGAATGGGGATAGACGGATCTTGTCCGCGTTTCGTCGCCTTGGGCCCATCAGGAATGGTGTCATGGCATCAGCCGGTGGTCGCTTCTATATGCTGTTGACTCAACGCTTTTATTTGAAATGCCAGGCGGTTTCCCTCGCCTCTTTACGTCACTCGTGAGTCGTTTACGACTTAGCGTCGCATTCACCCCTGCACGCCCGTATAGGCTGGGCCACAGCAACACGGCGCTCTGTACAACCTGTGGTTTCCCGGCAACAATCCGATACATTCTAGAAGACTGCAGCCAGTACGTACGCGAGCGACGGGCCTTTAAATGTCAACTTGAAATGCTGGGTCAGAGGCCATTCAACATCTGCAAAGTTCTCGGCCCATGGAGTAACCCTGGACATCAGTGCCGTGCACTTGGCGCTTTTCTTTCCTTTTTGAGGGCCACAGGCCTGCTTCACGAACTGCAGGGATTTCCTTCCCTCGTCATACTTTCATCTGAACCTTTTTGGAATGTGGGTAGGGTCCTACACTCAACGCAGGGAAACATCCCACATCATCATCATCATCCATTCATCTATGTTGTTGTTGTTCACCCATTCAGGAGGAGTTGTTAACTCTACTGCAATCATATGGTTTCTGTAATGTAATAAATTCCGCTACACGCATCACGACATCAGCCAGCACTTTGCTCGATCTATTTATAACGAATTACTGTCCAGAAAAGATTATTGCAGGTTGCATCATTGATGATCTGAGTGATCATTTGCCGGTATTTATGGTTTTAAGTGGGAAGAGAGAGAGCACAGAAAATAACCCCCGTCACATTTTCGCTCCATATATTTCACTCGCAAGGATGGAGCAATTTTGTCAACATTTAGCAAATATAAGATGGAATTTTCTAAGCAACTACCCCGATGTTAACGATGCGTATAACCAGTTCATGAGTACCATTATCCCGTTATATAACCGATAGTTCCCATATAAAAAAAAATGTAAACCTAAACGAGCGAGGAAGCCATGGGTCACTATACAATTGTTAACACTGATTATGAAGAAATACGCATTATACAAAGTATTTTTGCGCAGTAGAGATGACTCTTCGAGAAGTGAGTTTAGGAAATTTCGTAATTTCTCGAACTCCGAACTTCGAAAAGCAAAAACGGCTTATTATGAAAAACTTTTCAGCGAATCATGCCTCAAAAACTCGGAAACAACATGGAAACATCTTCGCAAGGTAATGGGTACCACTGAAGAGTCCAGAGGAATCGAAGAACTAATAGTTGACGACGAAATGGTCTCTGGAACGGAACTTGCAGACATGTTTAATGACTATTTTATCAACGTAAGCAGGGACCAAAGGCATGACTGCATGCAAAATTTCACGTGTGATGTTGAACGTAACAGCTCCACGATATTTCTGTCGCCCAGTGATGAAGGTGAGGTTTATGGGACGATAATGAGTCTAAAAACCTCTCAGTTCATTGATGTGGATGGATTACAAATTAAGCAAATTAAGTTTGCTAGCAGTTGCTTAGTTTATCCATTAACTATAATCTGCAATTTAGCCGTACTCTCTGGAGTGTTTCCAGATAAAATGCAGGTTGCTAAAGTAGCAGTACTTCATAAGAGAGGGACTAAAAACGATTTAAAAAACCATCGACCAGTATTTAATTTACCTGTGTTCTCGAATGTACTGGAAAAATTAATCTTAACTCGCTTGACTAATTTTGTAGAGAAGCATGAATTGATTACACCTTCGCAGTTCGGTTTTCGTAAAGGCCGATTCTACGGACGGTTTTCTTAATCAAAAAGTGTGCATTCTTAATAAGATCGAAAATAGGCTACTTACCCTGGGTATATTTTTAGACTTAAGCAAAGCATTTGATTGTATTAACCATAAAATTTTACTGTTAAAACTGGATTTATACGATTTAAGGGGTACTGCCCAGCGGCTGATTAACTCTTACACTCTAAGAAAAAAAAAGGTAGAATTTCCTACCCAAAGTTGCAGCAGGACAGTACTTCTACCATTTCAAGTCAATCCACACGCGACTTCACCCCCACGGGTATAAGCGGCGCCGTCCCTTTCCCTTGCTTCTCTCGCTCGCGGGCTCCTTTCGCAGTTCCTTTCGAGCAGGCTTTATTTAAATTGTTTATTTAAAAACTGGGAGGTCGCCTTTCTCTCCAATTGAAACTGGAGTTCCGCAAGGAAGCAACCTTGGACCTCTGCTTTTTAACCTCTTTATTAATGATGTTGTTTTACTGGACAAGGAAGCAGTTTTCGTCATTTATGCTGATGACATGACAGTCCTTTTGACGAGTTCGCAGGAAGGTGAGTTAATTGCCAAGGGAAATTTTGTCTTTGATAAGATATCGAAATGGGTATCATGAAATTCCCTGCGTGTTAATACTAATAAAACTAAAGCAATAATATTCGAGCCTAAAAATAAGGAAATTAAGTTATCTTACGATTTATTTTGGGGGCACTCAAGAATTGAACTTGTGAATACTGTTAAATCTCTGGGTGTAATCCTTTCTTCAGACATGTCATGGAATGGCCACGTACAATATTTGTTGGGTAAACTCGGCAAAATAAGAGGTATCTTAAATAAGTGTAGGCATATATTACCTTTAACAGTAAAGTTGACACTATATTACGCGCTTTTTTTCTCCCATGTTTCTTATGGGATATTAGTGTGGGGCACAACATCAGCCGCTAATGAACGTAGAATACAAAGATTACGAAATAGAGTGTTTCGAGTTGTACTGAATATTCCCTATAATAGTCATGTTTTTTCCATGTATAGCGTTGTGAGATTCCACCGGTTATATAAGCACTGTTTATTTCGTTATTATGTACATAACAGAAGGACAGGGGCATTTTCATCGAGTCCTTTTCACTGCAAGAAAAACGTGTTTCGTATGTTTTTAGGACTAACGGGCCATGGGCCCTTCCGCCTTGCCGAACAAATTTCTGTTTTCAACGTGTTTCCTATCAACTTCTGCATTTATTGCATCATCTAGTTAACATGAACATTGATGTTACCGCTGCAACATTCTCAAATGTGGTAACACTGTTCTTAAAGGGGCAATAAACAGGTATGCAAGGTGCATTTTTTGTAATGCAGTGTGATTCGTTTCCTACAGTGACGTTTAGCAAAAATTTTTGCCACAAAAAGTAAATAATGGCTCCAAACCAACCGAATATTCACTGCACTCATTCGCGCTCAAGCCCCGCCCTGCGATGCCCTAGCGACAATAGCCACACGTCATTTTGACGTCGCACACCATCAACCATTCAAAATGCGGGGCCCCTATACACTGATTTTGTTTTAATATCGGGTAGTGAGGTCAATTCTAAACATATTTACACGTGTCAAACCCAAGGTAGCCAGATCAAAAGGTACCAAAAGCCCACAATATTCCATTTCATGTGCGCACTATGTTTTCAGCGCTGTATTGCTCCGCGAGGTCACTGCGGTGTTCTCACAACCGGTTCTCCCCGCACGCTGCTGTTTGTGTCAACGAGGCCGTCATTGGCTAGGCGTCCGAAATCTCCCCCATCTCCAGTGACTGGAATTGCTACACGTGCGAGACGTGTGACGTAGGTGCTCTCCGGGTAGGAAGGAGAGACTCACGCGGATTATGCTCTTTGAATGACATTGTTTCGTGGTAAAGGCGCTCGCTAGATGTAAATGAATTTCATAATTGGATATCGTGAGCCACGTTCTTTCATAGAGCATAATAACTGGAGAATATTCCAGGAGCTGTCTAGTGCCCCTTTAACTCTTTGTTTTTCTTTATCACTAGTGCTTGCAAAGTTATGCATACAGCAGTTGACTGATTGATTGATTGATGCATACATATGTTATTCCACGTCATTTGAATTATTACTGTCTCTACCATGTTATGTACGTTATTCTGTTTGCTTGTTTCTTTTTTATTCTATTGATTCCTCTTGTTTTTGTATGTGCTGAAGTCCCTGTTGTCAGTAAGAGGAGCTGAGGCCTAGTCAAGCCTTTCGGCTTTTTTGCCTCTGTTCGTCTCACACCTTCGTGTGAAATAAAACGTATGTATGTATGTATGCCCACCCACCGTGCCTGAGATTGGGGGTAAACCACAGTCACTGAAACACTGCGAACGCACCTGTTGTGAAGCCTTCTGATCGATGTGCGTCTGTCGTCATGTAAGACGGAGTAAATTAAGTTAGCCCAAGTTTGCAAGACTTCCAAGATTTCGAAGACGTCGGTGCGTAACTAACGCTATTCATGCTGTGGCTGTATTGTTGAAATTCGAGCGTGCTCTCCAAACAACCTCGGGGAACGCATCCGTTCAGAAGCCTTCTGTTCGATGTGCACCTGGCGAACGTATCCCTTCAGGTAAGAAGAGTAAAACATGGATGATTTTCATGCTAAATTCTCTTACCGAAATTTCAGTTTTGACGTCCACGATTTAATGAAACTAGCGCTATTCATGTGGCTGTATATTGTTGAACTTCGGGCGGGTTCGTCACACAACCTCGGAGAACACGTCTGTTTTTAAGCCTTCTGTTCGATGAGCACCTGGCGAGCGCATCACACAGTTTTAACGCTAAAATCTTTAACGGAATTTTCTCGTATTTTGACGTCTACGATTAATTGAATGTAAATGCGCAACTAACGCTGTTGACTGCTGATTGTTCGAAATTCGCGCGTGCATCTGTACTGAAGCCTTCTGTTGGGAGACCGTTTCCGGCACCGATTCCAGGTACAGAGAGGGTGAGTAGGCAAGGGGCAGTAGAGAGGGCAGAGAGCGTGGCGTGGGAGAGAGTTTTCTTTCGTTTTTTCTAGCATGCTAGCGAGAGGTGTGGTTTGCGCACATGTACTTCCGGTAGCGTTTCGCAACTTTGGCATATCGGGGGCTGATGAAGAAATCCTGCTTAAGAGAGGGAGAGACCAGGCGATTCAGAGACAGCGAGATGACGAGATGAATTAACGAGATGAAAAATGTAGAGAGTTGACTCGCGGAATGTGAACCAGAACTGCAGCATGGCATGTCCAGGTCGATCGGTCTGACTGTAAGCGGTTCTCCAACAAAGTACTGCTCCAATCAGGGAAAATAAAATAAGAAAACTGGGCCTAAGGCGGAAACCGCATGGAGCACTTTTGCCACCTGAATGGCAGCAGAACTTGAAAGGAACGGTGACCTACTAAGCGAACAATAGACGATGGACCGATGAGCCGGTTTCTGCCAAGGATAGGTACTTAGTCTGAGGAGAGGAAGTGACACCACCCGACGGAACCGTGTGCGCCAATAAAAACACGCTTCACAGGAAAGGCCACAAGCACGTGACAAAGTCACCTGCGACCATGCCTGTGACATGTTTTTTTTTTTTTTTTTCGGTCTTTGCCTTCTTCGCTCTGCCTCCTAGGAGGACACGCAGATGGCCCGTCGCGCGGACTTCGACGTGGATATATTAATATCGGAGGCTTCAAGGAGACCACTCCTTTGGAACGTCAAACTTGTTCAGTATGAGGACATCAACTTAAAATATATCCCTTTGCAGGAGGTGGCAATGTGTGTGCAAGGTGAAGATGACTAAATAAAACATCAAAATATTATTTGTGGCACATGGCAAATCGGAAATGTGTGAGGAGATAACGGTAACAAAAATGCAGTCTGATATTTCCTTAGTTAGCATTGCAGCATTGCTAGAAACACTCATAAGCCAACATTCTCTTTGTATCTCAAAATTTCCTGTAAACACCTGATTTCTAGATATTATTAGCACGTACTTTTTCAAGAACCGCCATAATATCATTTATGTTACTAAACAACACATACAGCAGTTTACTACAGTAAGCATTGCCACACCGCGTGCAACAAGCGGTGGTAAACGCTAGGCCGACGCTTCACCATGACAACATCAACGTGGACATTCTGCTCCATGCGGTTGCATAGCTTCGATACCGTTCCGTTCACGCTGAGTTGGCGCTCCGTTGGCCCGATTCAGTTGGCAAAAGTTGCCGCCTAAGCCTTGCCGATCAAACTTGCTAAAAAGATCGTCACAAAGACAAGAGCACTGGACGTCACGGGGCCGCACGTGATCAAAGGCTACCAAAATGAGACTGACCAACTGTGTCCGTGGTCCAGTAATTTGATGTAACTTTAAATTTCCTAATAAACTTTGTCAACAACTGGCTTTCAGTAATGTCATGTGTATTCCGGTGCAGTGATCTTTTCAGACTGCCGTACACCCCGAAATATTTGGATACATCCCCGAACTTTTCCTCGAGTTTAAATGCCAGGCAAAATAACAGCTGAGCCTTAAAAGGACCTCGAAGTACCATCGAATTTTTGTACCCGAATTCCGTGTGAACCACGACAATTATGACTCCCCACACAATTTTTTCGCAACATCCCCATGCTCGGCATTCCCGATAAAGCACTTCTGCGTACCATTAATTTTACTACTTATTCATACACGTATTGAATATCTCTCACAAAATTGCTTGGTCCCTGCCACATCCATCCCACCAACGCTCTCCCCTCAAAGCTCTCTTCGCCTTTCTGGATACCATAGGACTTCGATCCTTAGTGTGAGGGGGCTCATTATTTCATTCCCGGCATCACCACCATCAATGGGGTAAAGTATCGCCTCTGTCGATGAAACTCCCCAGTCATCATCTTGTAATAGAGTTGTTGTTGTTGTTGAATATCTCACTGTGCTGGTAACAATGTCTTAGAACGAAAATAGGTGAATGTTATAACAACAGTCGCACAAGTTACTTAATTGAAGAAATGTACCGGTGGGGGTGGTTACCGTCTTCGTTAGATTTGCGGTTCCATATATAATGCAATTTAGTTACACAGGCATCTGTATGAAGTCTTGAAATATCACGCCCCCTATTAATAGTTGCGTTACCCGCACTTCATATTATTTACTATTGTGACAGCAATGCACATCCAGCGCCTGCGCTAAATTCCTCGATCGAGTACACGTTACACACAAAATGCAATTTTGTTGCACATATTCGTTTCTGGATGTACTTATGTCCACTAATTGTCTCTTAACAACTCCGAAATACGAACTTTGTAGTTATGGTGATAGGAATGGTGACAGCATTCGCGGGCTGGCACATAGCAGCCGCCGCATACAGCAAGCCAGCAAGCTCACAACGCTTGGGACAGAACGGCAGCCTCGTTTCAATCTCCACTCTCTTCTCTGCCTCATACCCCTCTCTGTGCCCCCTTTGTACTCGAAAACAGTGCCAGAAATGGTCTCCCGCTTCTGTTCGATGTGCTCCTGGTGAACGGATCCCTTCGAAGAGAAGAGTTATAAATTCAGTATCAATGCTAAAATCTTTAACGGAGTTTTGTATTTTATTTTTAATTCGTATTTGTGTTTTATGTATTGAATGCATTTTTGATTTGTATTCGCATTATATTTATTGAATGTAAATGCACAACTAACGCTGTTGATGTTGTGTCTGTATTGTTCAAAATTCCAATGTGTGCATTCTTTTCTCTTGCACCTCCTGCACCAGATCTGAAGTGGGTTATTTGCGTGCTGCACTTTCCTGTTGAAAAGAAAGGCATTACTAATAAAGTCCCTTTTAGCTGGAAAGTGCAGCTCCCGAAAGCCCGTCTTGCGTGGAGTCCAAGGTAGTGCAGTCCAGTGCAAGTGAAAATAATGCGCTTATTTCTTCTTCAGTCAGGAGGGCAGTGCCGCTAGCTACAAAGGGCGTCACACTGTCGTCGTCGTCTATTCTCAAGCCTTCTTTTCGTTGTGCACCTCTCGAACGCATCCCTTCAAGAACATAATTAAATTCGCGGTCTAAATGCAAAATAAACCTTTAACAGGATCTCCTATTTTGACGTCCACGATTTATTGAATGTAAATGCGAAGCTAACGCTATTCATGTTGTGACTGTATTGTTGAAATGCGAGCGGGCTTCTCACAGTGTCGTCGTCGTTTATGCACTCAACCACGGCGTCCGCTACTCTTGCGATGACTTCCCTTCAATGTGCACGTACTCCGTCAAGTCAGAATTGTGAATTCACAATTTTAATGCTAAAATCACTAATAGAATTAGCAAAATTTTCTATTTTTATTATAAGATTTCTTCAGCTTGAAACAGAAGCAGTTCAATTCGTGTGTACAACGTCGTATCCAACCGACTGATAACTTTGATGAAGGTGTTGGAACCTCTCGTGAACCAGCCGTAGACGGTTGCTTTCAGTCTGAATTATACAGGGTGGTGCACCAACCATCCTAAAAATTAAAACGTAGGCAAGGGATTTTTTCTGCCAGGAACATTTGCCGCATATTTGTACCATTTTATTTTCACTTGAATTGATGGAAATTCTGAGATCTCTCAAGTTATCCTAACGTTTTCTTTGCGTTTTCTCGTGGTCATTTCACTTGGCAATGGGTGACCCTGGCGATGAAGCTCCGCATTGAACATCTTAAAAAGAAAGTTGTTATCGGCATAGCAAGTTATATTGACACGCCATACGACGAACTCGCACGGTAAGCACGGGGATGATAACCTTATCAAGAACGAGGTCAGGGAGGCACTGAGGGAAGCGGAATGAAGTGTTCGACCTGGATGGACGGCGGTGAAGGGTTGCAGCTCTATAGGTCCACAAGGCCTCGGACACCATAAACAATGCTTCTGCTGTGTCTGTTGTTCACAGCGGCCAATAACCCAGGCTGATTGTGCCGTGTCAGCGGCTTTTAAAATTTGACAATACTAAACCAATGCCGCTGTCTATGAAATACCAGTGTCCTGTGGGAAGACTGGACGTTGTGTCAATGACAGACTTCGGGAACACACAGGTTAACTTGGTTCAAACACGGGTAGCAATGTGGCCACTTACTGTCGCGACTGCGGATGCTTGCCTTCGTTTGAAGGCACGCGTGTGTTAAGACTGTACCAAGATAGAGAAATATTCCAAGCAGTCCAGATTCACAACCCAGGAGATATGATGAAAGATGAAAGTCACTGGAAAGGTTAGCTAGCTGTAGGGATCGAACCCACATCTTCTGGATTACCACTCCAGGGCTCTACCAATTGAGCTAAGCTAACACGCCTCTCCAGCGACTTTCGGGGTGCGTCATCAGAAGGGACGACAAACCAGCCACTCACTCTCACTCACCCTCCTTTCACTCTTACATTTTTTGCTCACTCATACGCGCATTCATACGACAGAAACCGACGCAAGCGGCACCTGTTGAACATGAGATAAACTGATGTTCTGAGGCTGGAACAACATAGAAGGGACAGATACAAACAAAGCCTCCAATTGCCTAAGAAATCAACGATGAAAGATGAAAGTCACTGAAAAGGTTAGCTAGCTGTAGGGATCCAGAAGATGTGGGTTCGATCCCTACAGCTAGCTAACCTTTTCAGTGACTTTCATCTTTCATCGTTGATTTCTTAGGCAATTTGAGGCTTTGTTTGTATCTGTCCCTTCTATGTTGTTCCAGCCTCAGAACATCAGTTTATCTCATGTTCAACAGGAGATATGATATGTTAATCACTAAACCCTTTCTGGTGTTTCCCTTTTTTCTATTCCCTTCCTGCCAATAAACTTCAGTTGCAGTCAACACTTTGTTTTGTGTGCATCTTGTCCCGCACTTGCGCTATTTTCTTGTGTTGCTCTCTTGAATGCTGCGAAGGGGTGGCATAGACGGATTGAGGAGAAACAAGTGTAGGAACTGCGAGTTGGAAAAAGCGTTAATGGGTAGGGTCTTACGCTCTAACGGCAGAAGAGAAGGGACAGCCCGAAAGAAGGACACAATTAAATTATAAAATAGAGCGGACATATATTCCAAATGTATGAATTAGAGCAGTCCTTCGGAGTCCACAGCAAATGCAACAAAAAGAAAATAGAAAAGTAACTGTTCTTGTAGTACGAGGGATGACCTGTTTAATGTGGGCAGATGGGTAGAAGTGGATATTTCAAGCATAAGATAATGGTAGCGGACCCAGAACGAGATGATAAGGAAAGAACACATTCACATGCACGATGCCATATGCGTATGCCATGTAAACAGAGCTGCAAAGCAGACTGAAGCTGTGGTACGCGGCCGTACGTGCCCATGAAGGCAATGCCATCAGCATATGCAAAGGTAACAATATCAGGATACATTGGAGCGTTTCTTAGCAAGAGGTTGAAGATCAAAGGGGGTGGGGATATCTACCCCTGAGGCACAGTGTGTTGTTCGCCTACTGCCTGGTGGTGGAGGTCTCGCTTGCTTCTTAACCATTCTGCAGCATAAAAAAGAAAAGGAAGCCAAACAATGACCAGTGAAGCTGATGCGCGTGTTACCAGACACTCCGAATACACTGTAAAATTCTGAGCGCCCTTCTCGGTGCAAATGGGGTGTAATTTGGGTGTAAATCGTTTTGCACACCCCTGTTACACCCTTCTGGACAAGAAAAAGTTACAGAGCCTGATCTTGAGGGTGTATGTGCTGCCACTGGTGTGAAAAGGGTGTAACCGAGGGAAATGTTGAGTGGTTAAAATGAGTGGTTGACTGCATAACCGAGGAAATGTTTAACATTGTACTGGAATATCAATGCCAAGTACGCTAAGTCTTAATTTCCCTCATACCAAAACCAGTAAGAAACACAGACGTTATCTTGACGGTGAGTTGATTGATACTCCAAGGAATTCCTCACTTCAGTGTTTTTTGTGCATATAATCAAATTAAACTTAGACACCTCACCCTTCGTTTCGACTGGAAAGCGAGCAGGACAATGAAATCTGCAGACGCGCGCAAGACCAGCAATGTTTTCGCTCAGAAAGGAAATGACTTTCTAAGCGAGCTTTTCGTTCGTTATGCCATTTATGTATGTTACAAATTTATCACTAACTTCAAGAGGGTGCATCCTTATCTGCATACCATACCGTATATTGGTCCAATATGACACCCGTACGGAATAGCTAAATTGGGAGAATATTTGTCCGCAATGCAATACACTCACTATGGAAACAAAGCTGCACACGTTACGCCATTGTTTAAGGGTGTTGATTTACACCTTTTCACCACCTTTTTACATTTACGAAAATGGATTCAGTTAGGGCACCACTCAGTTACACCCCAGATGGTGTCCAATTATAGCACCTCTCCTGGAGGGCTTACTTCCATCTTAAGGTGTTGACTTACAACAAAAAAAGCAATCAGTTATTGCATCATCCAATTACACCCAAGAAGGTGTACAAAATTTAAGAGTGTACGGTGCATACGCTTAGGGTAACAAAATGTTCTGAATCTGGTGGCGGGGACCCACTGTGCTTAATCTTTGAACAGTGTGAAGCATGGAGGAGCGACAAAGGGTGGAGCACAACATCTCTCATGGGACCAGTGCTGTGTACTGGTCAGCATGAAGGGGCAGCTTCACATCCATCGCTCATCCTTGCTGTGTTCCCCAAACATAGTACCTAGGTATGGACAACTCAAAGCCACGCCGAGTACATCCTCGAGGCTAATGTTGCGAACGACACCTTTCAACATGCTCTTGTCGTTGCTTCACATTGCTGCTGCCACTGCTGCTCTGTGCGTTTGGAATCATACAAACGACAAGACAGAGGGGCGTCTGGGTTACCTTCAGCAACCTTGCACCATTTCATGTCCATGAAAACCAATGCCAATTTAATGGGTGTCTCCATTGCAGCGGAAGCTCTCGTGCAGACAACTCCTGGGTCGGTTCGTTGTACCCGAGAGCTTTGAGTGCCGAGAGTCAAGGAAGTGGAGGCAGCACCTTGCACTTCGTTCATCTGCAGTAAGTCCTCAGCGTAGTATAGCGCGTATCACTGCAGTGGCACCCACAAGCAGTTAGCCGTTTCATGCATGCTTTCGAAGCTTTCTGGTAAGCTTTCACTGCTGCGACCAACTGAAAGAGCTTGTAATGCCGAACGTCAGTAAAAAGCCGCACAACAATGAACAAACCACTGCGCAGAATTCATGAGGCCCGCTGATATTTCTCAAATACAAGAGCTGGATATCCTCAGGTATCCCACGAAAACTAACTCACCACCCGCTCATTCAAGTAATGCACGGCACAAACGCAGAGCACCAGCGACAAGCCACTACCACAACGATTCCGCTATACAGATGCGACGGCAACGGCGGCAAGCGATACCTCCGTTTCGACAAGAGAGAATATTAGACCTGGTGGAAGCTTAGGGCAGGGTTCCACACTAGCGACTGTGAAGCAAGCTAACAAAGTCGGGATGGATGAAGAAACCATAAATATCTTGCAGAAGAGCTACTCCGCTTGCGCAGGTGCCTATCGCTGGGGAGACTATACCACCGACTAACTACCCGCTTCAAGACGGGTCTACGGCAGGACTGTCCCCACTCACCAACGGTTTGTTAACATCTACAGGGTGTCCCAGAAAACGTGTCATTGAATTATAGTAAAAAAAAAAAAAAATGCCGCTAGAATCATGAGGTCAACGGCGTATTATCCTGAGCATGAGGTCAACGCCTGATACGACGTTTCCCGGCGTGACTTGAATTTCAATGCTACAAAAAATAAAAAAAGAAAGAAGGAAGAACAAGGAAGAAAAAAGAATAATTGGACTTGAGTGAGGTGTGAGTTCGCTTGGTATGAGTTGTCTTAGTGTAAGTTGTCTTGGTACGAATAGTCCTGGGGTGAGTTGGTCCTGGTATGAGAAAACATGTTATTGAATTATGCATAAAACCTACACCACCTAGAATCATGCGATCAACAGCATTTGTTCTTACCGGGTTTTCGCCACCCCCTGATGTGAATGCCGTGTAACTGAAGTTTAATTACGTAAATTTTGGCGAACTGAACTCTGTAATTTGCCAAGCAAAATTCTCTTTTTTATCCCACCAATGTAATAAGCGTGACTAATTTACTCAAATTAATGATAATTGACAGGGATATTGAGGAGCTATCGTATTGGAAAAAAAAATGCCTCAAATCATGCTCTTCGGAGCTCCCAAAGGACAGCGTGCGACAAATTGTTCAGCGCAATCGTTGTCAGTCCGACGAAAGGAGGTTGGAAACCCAGTCCACACCGGCATCGTATGGCTTATTGCGTCCGGCTTCCGCTGGGGTCGTGCCTTCCCTCTTCCAATTTCAAGGACTGTCACTTTTTTTACTATCACTCTGTGGGCTGTGTTGGCAACCTCCTTTCCAGAGACCGCGAGAGGCTGCGTTAAAAAAATCGCCCTGTGTTCTATTCGAGTGCTTTGAAAAGCATGATGATCGGCTATTTTTACCGACGGGATAATTCCTGAATATCACTGTCAGTTATCGTGAATTTGAGTAAATTCGGCATGCCCTCCATGTTGGTGAGGTAAAAAGTTACCTTTACGTGGCAAATTTCTGAGTTCAGTTCGCAAATGTTTACATAATTAAACTCACGTTACATGGCATTGACATCAGGAGGTGGCAAAAACCTAGTAAGAACAATCAATCGGCACGCTTCTCCAGGAGCTGTGTTCGCGATGCCCTCGCTTGAGGCGCCAGCTATGGCTAGTAATCCATTCTTCATCATGGCGAGAGGAATGGCCAGAGGAACTTAGTAGAACTTGAATAGAACGGCTGGAAGAACTAACCAACATCCTCCACGTCGAGTGAACGATTCTCTCGAACGGCTTCTCGGCCACCTCGATTGGCCGCAATTACTGTAGAAGTGGTTTTATTCGCGCGGAATTAATTTTCGAGTTTTTCGCGCACACCTCCAAAATCGCGAATTTAAGTTCCCGCGAATAACTGTGGCCACATGAGGGCCAAAATCGTTCGGCGTTCGACGATATACCGCGACTACCTGACCCTTTCTACTCCATGTAGCGTAAGCAGTTTAAGCAAGCGCAGAAGATTGTTTTATCCCATCAGCCAAGATGAAAAGAAATGAAAATTCATCATGCTTTTGTTACTCCTACTCCTATAAAAGCTTTGCACTATACATGCAATATACCACTATACCACGAAGCCAGAACATGCCTTTCCCCGCATTCTCAAAGCCAGCTTGAATGATAGTACCACATCTCAACCGAACTGGTCAGTGCCCCGACTGATAATTAATAAGAACTGCTGAAATAAACTAGCTAACTTGCACACGGCCAGTACTATGGCCTCCTACAGGGTCCCTAAAGGCCATTTGACAGGGCCTTTCCTCCCATCTCTCTGAGGAGAAGGAAGGAATAGACCTAGAATGCCGCATTCCACGTGAACAACGGATGTCTTAGTACGTGGCGAAATATGCCCGAGTATTGACGGCGGCACGATATGCAAGAGCAATGCACTCCCGGAAACCTGTGTCGCGAATTTAAGTTCTCGCGAATGAATCCACAAAGCAGCTCTGCTCGAGAACGCGAAAATATTTTCCACGCCGAAAAAAAAAACACTTCTACAGTAATCGAGGGATAAGTCTTCTGTTCTTGAAAGCAGTCAGGCGTATTCTGAGAAACTCAGGAGCGGTTTTAGTGTTCCACAAGAAGACGACAATGTGGGACAATTTCGATTTGCTTTCGTTTGCAAAATTACGCATTTAGTGCACGTTTTAGTGTATATGTCATTTGTGGAATCCTTACATTTCCTTCGGTATAAGTGAAATTCTGACATTTATTGAAATAAACTGAAATAAACTCTGAAAACCCGGAACCCTACATATAATCTACTCAGCGTTTTTCATAGTGTGTTAAATCCTCGTGATGAAGTCAGTGTACCGTGGCCAATTGCCAGTGATCTATGCGCTACTTTTTCGAAGAAGAAGAATCGTAGCAGCGCGAGCGGCATAATCGGCGCTCGTGCAGCCCGAGACGCCCAACACTGGACGATGTTGGAACGGCTACCCCGCGAATGGAAGAGTATGGTAGCCGTTCTGTCGTCGCAGGAGGGTCGTCCTGCTAGTTGACTTTGCTGCAGGTAAGCCGTACGCTATAAGTCATCGTTGTTTTTAGGGCGATGACAGTACAATTTTTGAAGCGTGATGTGGGCAAGCATTGCGCTTGTCCCATGCTACAGTTGTCAATGCAATCGCCTAGGCTTGAAACCGCTTTTCAAATTCTTTGTTGTTGCTTTCACAAGCTCAGTACAGAAATTGGCTGAACTCAAGACGGAGGCGCATGGAATTTGGGGTAACTATGAAAACGAAGGGTACCTTATAGGTAATGATCTGACAGATAACACAGAGCCGATAATGCTGTAAAATATAGTAAACTGAAAGCTCAACGTTCGTTTTCTATCTGCAAATGGAAGCAGGAGCCGTGTGGGTTGATAGAAACTTCCTAATCTGCAATGGCAACTCTTTCTATTCTTGTCTGGATGAATGCGCCCTAAATAATACGTGTAGAACATTTAAAGTTGTGAAAACGAACATAGTTCTCGAGGCATGTAGAAAGGAAGGTTTGTCCTGCCAATATAATGTACTAGAAGAAATCGATAACCGATGACAGTTCATGCTGAATAGAAACTGTAATTCGATAAATAGTTCATGGAAAGTTGACAAATAAATTTAGTCTTGCAAAGCATTTGAATTTTCAAAGTGCCGTCGAAGAATCAAAGGAATTTCAATCCCGATCCACCGGACTAAAAAAAGGCCCGTACACACAGAAGGATATTCTCTTTCTCTTTGTCTCGAAATGTTGCTGACAATCGTGCGCGTTGTAAGCAAAGTTCGTAGTTGCTTGCGCTATTATCAGTGGACAATAATTATAAACCATAAGTGTCAGAATAGTGAACAAACGCGTCATTCCATTTGCTGCAGCAAGGATACACTGTTGAGCCGTGTTTTCGTCAGCGCAGAACTATGCCACGTCAACCTGGCAGGATGAGACAGCGCCTTTAGGAGTTCCAGGATATCGAGATCCGACGACAGATGGTGTTGGATGCACAGCACGTTTTTCCGATGCAGGTAAGTGGATTTCTTTTCACAGCTTTGAGAAACTGCCGTATACAGAATCGATCTGATTTCTTTCGCCGATATGAACGTCAAAAGTACAAGAAACAAAATTGGGATCGCCTCGGGGCTCCCTTGCCTATTAGATGGACTTTCTTTTAGTGCTAATTCTGAGTCCTGAAATTTTAAATATTAAAGAACTTTTTTCTTATCTGGTCAATCGATCAGAATTTATTCCAATCAGCTCCATCGCGACAAAACACGTGGCCCTCCGACGCGAACGCCTTTTCCTGGGTTTGTGCGCGAAAAGTTCGTGGTTTCACTTTCGGCGCATTTGCATAGCAAAATTTGGCGTTTTATATATAACAATGTAAGTGCTCGCTCCAGGATATTGAAGCGACAGGTCGGATTTAATAACGGCCGGCTCCAATTCTGCTATCTGGGACTTAATGAACGTGAGGTAATTAGGCGTCCGGCAGGTATGCACTGTTGGGGACACGGTTAGCCAAATTCGCCTCTCAGTACTTCGCCGTCCCATATTACCTCTGTTGCGATTCGAGTGTTGTCCCAATATTGTGTTTGAAGGTAGAGCATGTGCTGCAGGCGTTTATTACTGGAAAGAAAGTCTTGCAACACCTGGAGATTTCAGATGAGATAAACCACGGAGTGCTGATTATAGACAACCCCACAGTACATACTTTTTTGAAACAGGGTGTCTGGTTGGCGAGAATCCCACCTGAAACATAGTTTTAATGTAAAAATTATGTAAAGGATAAATAAAAACGGTCTGTATAACTCAGGGTGTGTGCAGATAAACCTAAGTGGTATTTGCAGACGTAACTGGTTGTCTACTTACCTGGCGGACTTCCGGTTGCGCACAGTGGCACACTTGTGTGTGTGAACGCTAAAGAACAATCGTAGAAACCATTACTCTGCGTAACAAAATAAAGAGGGCGACCCGGATTCGCTTCAGCGAAGACATCTGCTTCCGTGAATTAGAATCGGGCAACGTGGCCGTCTCAAGAGTTGTGTGCAGGTACTGCAATGGGCGCTGTCGAAATTCGCAGTTCCACAAGGATCGGCAGAAAGAGCAACCTTGTCGAATTCTATTTTCGATTTCTTCGGTTACAAGGCATGCAGTCGCGAAGCACGTGATGCAACATAGCCAATGGTGATTTCGGGTAAATTTGGGTGGTGCGGTCAGAGCAGGAGCCGTGTGTTCGGATGATGCACTACGGAGCAGTTCTGTCGCCCCAAGAGCACTTTTTTGGCTCTTGCTGCGAGAGGTCGAGCCAGAACCGCCCTCAACTCTCTTCTTCCGCTCTCGACGGCGAGCATGCGCATACGCCTCGCGAATGTCGTCTGCTACGTATTGCTCCTGCGGTTGTCTACCCGTAACATGGCCTGTCATGGCGTACACCTTTTTTGTGACACTTATGCTATACATAACTGTCACAAAAACGGCGTACACGCCTCCCGTTTTCAACAAATCAGAGAGATAACCTTATCACTCGAGATGATGGCTGGCTAGGAGCGTATTATGCGGTGAATTTCAATTCTGCAACACCCTTCGTGATTCTGCGAAAGCAGGGGACCAACACCACCAGAGACCAACAGAGGGACTTCGACCGGAGATGTCACCACCCTCAAGACGGTATCGCGTATGTAGGCTCCCTCAACTCTCACAAAGAAACCAGATAGTCAGGGTCAAAAATCGTCAAATTTTTGACCAATATTCAAAGGGTCAACACCTTACGCATAAAAGTATGACGGATAGTAAGCGTAAAAAATCGTCAATTTTTTTACCCCTATTTTAAGCGGTGTTCGATGTCGGTTATTCTATGGGTTGTTTGGCTACCCTTGTGATACCGCTTACTGCACCTAAAAATACCGCATAGTATGCGTCAAATCTGAGCACCGTAGACGTCACGTGACCTCACGGTCCTTGTACAGGCAACGGCTGCAATTCTGAAATGACCCACAATGCGGTTATCCGGCGGCTGTGCAGGAAAAGGGTATGTGGTTCCCGATTGCCAAAAGCATAAGAAAGAAGTTTCCATAGCAGTAGACGGAAAATCGGATTGCTTATCAATTTTGCATTGCAGCTATTGCCTGCCCAAGGGGCGCTGACCACCACGCGGCGCCTAAGGTTCCCAGATATCATGCGTACCGTGATGCATTCTGGGGGCGCAATTCTCTGTGCAAAGACGGCAAACCATGCTAAATTGTTTCATAGGAAAAAAAGAACAGCTGCTACAACAGGATCTCGATTATACGAATCTCACAGGGCATGAAAAAACAGGTGGTATCATCCGAGACTCGTCAGCAGTACCACATAGGTGCACGAAGCATGTATACGGACGGAAGCCCGTTCACTTTTATATGCTATCGCTTAAAAGATATCCATGGTATAGGCATAGCTTGTTGCTCATCCAAAAGACCTGCAAAATCGTATGACACAGACAAACCCATCCATCACGTGAATTACAGATATAAAAGGCACGTTCTTTCGCAAGGCAAGCAATATACACGAGTTGTCGCGACAGTCAAAAGAAAAATAAGAAGCACGAGTGCATCACTTGAACCGGGTTCATCGTCTCACTATAGCCCGCGTACGCCGCTATCTCATTTAAATCAGAACATCTGAATACATGGAATTATTTCCCACAGCGTTAGTAGCACGCATCTAAACCGTAATGCAACAAAAATTCGCCAAATAATTCCACTTTATTGCAGGAAAGAGCCCAGAATAATAGATGCATGCATGTGTTTATCGAACATTGCACCTATGGCATGAGAATGGTGTCTCTTAAGGTGCACGTGACCAAACATTAAAAAATGGGAACAGCATACTAGCCATAAACCAACAGATTACAACACCTGCAATATTTTAGAGAATTATGAAATGACATTTGTGCATCTTCACAACACTTCAACACAACAGAATATAAATTGTAGACTAGCTATATGAGGTAGTTATTGGATTAAATTACGTTTATAATGGAAAAACATTTAATGAGCGTTATATCACAGTATGAGGCACCGAGGTACACAGAATATCAGACATATACAAAAAGAAATCCATAGCAGACAGGTCATAAACTAATACATATTATATATAGGGTGATTCCACGCCGGACCAGGCAGGGTGGTCCGGTCGACCTCTTCAATTTTTTTTTTGTTTCAAACACATATTGAAGCCTTGGCCCTAGGAGGCATATGGGTGCTGAAAGTAGTTGAAAATAATAATTGGAAAAAATAATTGGTGGGTATTTTTAATGCATTATCATTCAGATGTGAGCTTCCTACTCAGCTTGACGCCACGCATCTTCGAACTATTTGACATATTCAGCTTCTCACGTTTTTTTTTTTTTTTTTCTTCACGTATTGCCTGGGGTGGGTAGCATTGAATCCTAAGTTGTGAAGATCCTAAGATCTGCCTTCGAGGAGATAAAAAATAGAAAATTTGCCTCATTTGTAAAATATGGTATGTTTTGGGAACCTCACAACTCGTCCCCCAGTTGTGATACCCGAAAGTAATCTACAGCATTGTGTTCGTCTCGATATGCCGTTTCTTCGCATAGCGAGTACGTCGTATTGTGAATTGGGGCAACGCCCCCAATAGGCTTTTTGTGAGGGATATCTACGGAAAATGCGTAAATTCGACACTGCGCGTCCCATATATTCCTACTCGTAACATCGTTCATTTTGCTCGCAAGCGTTCATCATGACTATTCTTAGTTGCCGTACCCCAGACTAAATGGCAATAGTTTAGGTGAGACATGAACAGTGAACGGTATAGTAGTAGCTTATTCGAAAAGGAAACACGAGTCTATGCCTAGCGGTCATGCCTAATATTTTGCACAGTTTATTCTGAACGTATTCAATGCGAACGTAGCGTGTCTCTCGTGTTTGTCCTCGTTCCTGTTTGGATGCATCGAAGGATCACGTATCGACCTGCCCACCTAGTAACGGACGTATTCATGTGTTCGTCCCATAGCAACTGTTCGTCAAAGATGACACTCAAACATTTGATGCATTTTACAATATCAACAGGACTATTAAGATATACTATCTCTTTATTTAGACTAACAGTCCTGTTTTTGGTCGAAATATGATTGCTTCAGTTTTGCTACTATTAATGCGTGAAGAGTTTAAATTAACCAATTTTTCCAAGTTGCAAAGCATCTCGTTAGCAGTAGTGTGGCTATTACATCAATATCAGAGCCACACGAAAACACGCTTGCATTGTCCGCATACGAAATATATTCACAATTGACATCAATGTGAATTATGTCATTTAGATATCGGGTATCAGATCCGGGTATCTCAACTGGGAGCCGAGTTGTGAGGTTTCCAAAACGTACCATATTTTACAAATGAGGCAAATTTGCGATTTTTTATCTCCCCAAAGGCAAACCTTAGGATCTCCACAACTGCAATGCTACCCACCCCAGACAATATGTAAAAAAAAAAAGTGTTGAACAGTTATGCAGATACGTGGCGTCAAACTGCGTAGGAAACGCAATGGGCGAAATGTCCACATCAGAATGATAATTCATTAAAATAGAACCACCGATTATTTTCAGCTACTTTCAGCGCCAATATGCCTCCTAAGGACGAGGTTTTAATGTATGTTTGAAAGAGAAAAAAATCACCACCGTGCATGATCCGGCGTGAAATCACCGTATAATAACTGAAGTATACAGGGTGTTCAAAATTAAGCATTCACTAGCACTTTATAAATAGGCGAACAAAAGAAAACAGGCTGCTATCTTTCTGTTCCTTGAGTAAGAAACAGGTGCTACATAATTAGCAGCAGCTGTTTTTTACACAAGTAGCGTAACGTTATCATCCCGTTTCCTGTCATCGCTGTGATTGTGTAGCGCTCGTGAAAGCTTAATTTTGAACACCCTATAGTTCAGTGTATTGCAGACGTTGCATTTATCGAGCAATGCATCATTACTCATGAAGCAGTCTCAACTTACAAGTCATCTTTACAGGTGAGTTGTACTGGTTGTACATGCGTGAGGGAGCAGAGTCTTGTGTATTTCTTCCCAGAATGTGTCGCACAGTAGAAATTTTAGGAGCACCACCTAATGCAGCTGAAGGTGCATGCGTGGTGTTATGCAGTCCAGCATGGCTACGAAGAGCATGTCGTGTCCTGTTCCTTGGGATACTGGACATAGAAGTTTATTGTCATGAGCGCAAAATAATGTGCTTGCTGATATTGTCAAATGGCTGCGCATGTCCGTTCAACAGTAGATATCGTATTGCATTTCAATGAGAAAGCTAATCTCGAAAATATGCTAGCGTCATAATACGTGATGCAGATAAGGTCTTCTTCGCCAGACCTGGGTCATCTCCAGAGACCTCCCACATGAAATGGTCACAGGCTGGCAAACATGGCATCCTGAAATCTTTCTCATCCTTTAAGCAGCATTCAACTTAATTTTGTTAGACCCGTAAATTATTTTATCATGTCATTGATGTGATCTGTGGTACTGTCAAATGGGTGCACGTCTCTGTGCAGCAGTATATATCGCGGAACTGATACTGTTTCTAGCGTTTAATGGGAAAGCTAATCTCGTAAATATGGTCACGCCGAAATAAATCATGCCGATGAGGTGCTCTTTGCCAGGCCTGAGTCCATCCCCGCAGAGGCCGCTTACACTAAATAGTCATAAACGTAACATGGACTTCAAAAACCACTTACTATAACTGGAAACACTCTAGTCCTTTAAGATAACAGTTAACTGAATAATGTTAGACGCGTAACTCATTTCAGCTGTCTAAGAAGTGGCGTCACGTGTTTTGCAGCACCACCACAACCACCACCTGCACCACGTTCTCGAAAATCGTGACCATCAGAAAACGGATTTGCTTCATGTCAACACATCATGCTGCGGTACAATCAGCAATAAGCATCCAACATCTATTACAAGAACGGACTGAGGAATCATTAACAAAGATGCTTCAACGGGGTGTAACGCACATCCGAGAAAAACGAGAACGAAAAGAGTCTCACCTAGTGGACAATGGGCGTATGCATACGAATTTGTAGCGCGGAGATAGCGTGGAGAATCACAACTGTTCAAGCAGCGTCGTCCGCGTGCCTTGCCCACATATCGTGCGACGTTGTCTCGTTCGATGCCATCTCTTCCTGTGATAAGTTTGACACAAATGAAATATGAAATTTAAAAAACTACAGACACCCAGAGCAAAATGTGACAACTTACATTTGCTAGACCGTGCATGATGTGAGACCGTGAGACGCCAGAAGCCAGAGTGACCGTGAACGAAGCGAAAGAAAAGACGCTTTCCACACGGAACCATGCACGTGTTCTCAGAAGGCAGGGCCCGTATAACAATTGAAAAACAATATGCGTCAATATAGGCGTAAAAAGCTAATACTCCAACGCAGAGCTTCAGTTTATCCGTCAAGGCTAAATCGTATGCGTCAGGATATAAGAGTAAATCATGTCCTCATCTACGCATAAAGCTCCGCCCTTTACGCTTACAGCGAGCGCGTTTACGGGTACTAGGAATAAAACATAGCTTGACGGATACGGCGTCTGCGATTTTGTCGAACTTTACGCTTAGTAAGGGTAAGATTAGACGTAAGCGTAAATTTATCCGTTTCGTTTCTGAGAGTGTAGGTTCTACAGTTCCGTACTATACAACCGACCGTGAATGTCCACTGCCTTCAGAAACTTCAGCAGAGTTTTCTGTACGCAGCGGCGCGTAGGCGATATGTGTGCACCTTGCGGCGACTGATCTCCGCTCTATTGCGCATGCACCGGTGTTGCCCTTTCTCGAACTCTCACGCGGACAAAATATGTGAGAACACCTAACCTAACTGACCATCGCGCCGGACTCTCGCGCGAACGAAATACGTCAGAACACCTAAGCGGCTGCTACTCTCTTGCTTGGGTGAAGCGAAGGACGTACGCTCCTTCTGTTGCCCAAATCGCCCAACTCCTTTCTTCTTATCGGCAAACATCTCAGCGCGCCCGCCACACCAATCGTCCTCAAATGTGTGTGAGTGCACAGTAGTGCTAGAACTGTACTTTCGGAGCTATGACGTAACTATATCGACACGCGACACTACACTTGGAGCTCTACAGACACTGGGAGCAGTACGTAGTTAGCACTGAGATACCTAGCTAGACGCTGGGAGCAATCACGTAATTCTAGCAACACGTTGTTCTACACTGGGAGCAGTGCGTAGTTAGCAATGACATACCTAGCCAGACGTTGTTAGCAGGACGCTGGGAGCATGCAGTACGTAGTTAGCACTAAGATAGCCAGCCAGACGCTGGGAGCAGTAGACGCTGGGAGCAATCACGTAATTCTAGCAACACGTTGCTCTACGCTGGGGGCGGCGGGCACGGTAGCCAGTACGTAGTTAGCAAATGACATAGCTAGCCAGACGTTGTTAGCAGGACGCTGGGAGCTCTCCAGACGTTGCCTGGGAGCAGTGCGTATTTAGCAGTGACATAACTAGCCAGGCGCTGTTAGCAGTACGCTGAGAGCAAGATAGCCCAGACCAATCTCGCGCCGGCCCCGCCCCGGCTCATGCAAGTGATTGATAACCAAACATATGTCTCGTTTTTATATTTTATTTGAATCAATTTGAACTGCATCACCTGCAACACACAAAGTATTGCAATTACTACACGGTGACACATACGTAAGGATGCGTCACATCTGCTACACAATGCAGCACACAAACTGTCACATAATGATATTTCTAAGAACACACCTTACACAAACATTGTTAAGAACTTTTACGGGAGGGCACACAATGTATGCTCACGCGCAACCATATAGTATATAGAGTTATAACGGACTGACCTTTAGTGGTGAAGGACTCTGAACTGCTGTGCTTCATGCATCAATGTAGTCATCCGATATGCTGTGCCTCATGCATCCATGCATATACGACACAATCCACACAACATCACTGAAAAGAATAGAGACTGTAACAAGATTTGAAGACGACAGTAGGACGCACCACTTTGCCGTCAAAGTGTTCTCCTCAGAACTCCTGCCAATCTTGAGGAAAAGCATACCACATTGTGGTCGCCGGGAAAAAACTTCGCTTAAGTACCCCTTTCGCAAAACAAGTTTTCGGATCAATTATCTTCACTCGTGTATCTCTCTGTTGCGACTTGAGCAAAAAACAGCTTTTCTTTTCTCGCATAACATTACCTTCAGCGAGGATCTGGTGATTTTTTTTGTTGTTGTAAGGTGTGTGTGTAACGTCTGAAGTGGAAAAGTGAAGCTCTTTCAGGGTGACTATCTCTAACCACATCTCTCGAGATTTTCCTCGACTTAGAAAACAAGTGGCACACCAGTTGCATATAAAAGTAGTGCGTGCAACTTAACGTTTACCAGAAAGGAGGAAAATGGCGAGCCAGTTTTATGTAAATCTGCTCTCGAATGCTTCCACTAATGAATTTCCCAATAACACGATGAGCAAGTTTCGTGTTAAGCTCTCTCAACCCATAAGTCTAGATGTTATGTGGGAAGTTGCCCTGACAGAGGTAAATATTCCTTTTGCAATCAAGAATGTCACAGATGATGTTAATGAGATAACAGAGGCAAGCATGTTCGGTGCTACAACTACAAAGGAGAAGATCAAGTTTCAGGCGGGAGAAAACATTCTCCCACCCATCAAACAGTTGCTCGCAAAGCATTACAGGACACAGGCACGAATAATACGTGCAACTGGTCATTATGAAATACAGCTTCCGCTGAATGCCGGCTTGGAATTCAGTTCCACGCTGGCAGCTAAACTTGGCTTTACTCAGAAGATTATTGGTCGCTCGGAGATTGATAAAGGTCGGTCTGTGAAGGTACTCAAGTATCAAGTGGATACCGAAGAGGAAATCACCCTAATTGTTTATCAGTCGCGCACAAAAAAATATGAAATTCCAGAAGGCTACTACAGCTCAGGACAGGATCTCGTAGATGCAATAGATCATGCATATCGGACACAGTTACAGCTACCTCAGGACGCTCGTCTTTTATTCTACAATTCCTACAACAACGTCTGCCAGCTGGAACGTCATAACGATGGCTACACCACCTTTCATCCATATTTAGCTCTAATGTTGGGATTTGGAGCGAGAACAACTTTCTCCAACTTTTCCCGGCACAAAATTACATCTTCGTTTACACAGACATCATCGGGAGCGAAGCTGTAGGAGATATAACTGCACCACTTTTATGTCTACTTCCTTTCAGGGTACAGAATCGTAACGAAGTCATTTCTTATTCTTTTACAAACCTGTACTATAAATATGTAGTAGCAAAGGAATTAACTACCATTCAAATCGAGTTGGCAAACGAGATAGGTGATTTCATTCCATTCATTGCAGGCTCAGGACGTGTCGGGGTCACATTACACTTTAGGAAAGTCTAAGAAAAAAATGCATATATTGCAGCCACCTTGTTGCGTCGCACATTTTGGTGGCGGTAAGCGTGATCTTCCACATTATTCGGGACCGCTTTATCAAGTTGGATCAGGCTTTTTCTCAGACCTGGTGCAGCAGTTCATGCCTATACTAACTAAACAAGTGGCACCATATGTGGGACGAAAACTCCTCGACACGGGACGTCATATAGCTGAAGAAGTTCAACAAGGAACAACATTTGGAGAGGCTGTAAAGTGAGGTGTTGGCCGCACGATCCACTCAACCCATGACGATTTGCTTCGCAAACTTAAAGGAAAAGGAAGAAAAAGCAATAAAAGCAAACGCAAGAGGGTTGGCCGGTCAGTGAAAGTGGTGAAGAAACGAAGAAAGGTTGACTTTTTCACCTGAGAAACATGTCTAGCATTGCTATTGTACACAAGAATTCCTGCCTCTGCACAACAAATCAACTGGAGCTCTTTTCATTGCCTCCAACCAACATTTCCTTGGAGAAGTCAGAATACGTGGAGTTCTTTCCTGTTTCAGCACCAACATCGAGTGGTGTGATTGAGTATAATGTTCCCGGTCTTGGAGGTGCCTTCTTCGATCTACAGTCGAGTTTCTTACACATTCAATGCAAGATTGTTCGCAAAAATGGGGACGTGGCATCCGCCACGGTAGGCACGACTGTGACACCAGACAACGTGATTCCCGTTCAGAGTTTTGCCTCTTCCCTCTTTCAACATGTGCATATTTATCTAAATTCGACACTGATTTCTAATTTCGAGCACTATGCATATCGCTCCTACCTGGATATCATTACCAATGCAAACAATGTTACTCAAACTCACACACTGTCCGCAATGTTATACGAGCCAGATCCAGTGGGAGAGTCAGAAAATTTTGCCGTGCCTGCTGAAGCAAAAGGGATGTTTGCTCGTTACAAACGTACTAAAGGATCTGCACTCTGTGATCTTTATCCACCAATCTTCAGTGACATCTGCCAGCAGGAAAAATTTTTGCTTAATGGAACCGATCTCAGGGTTGTGCTGAGGCAAACGACTGACGAATTTAGACTTCTCTCTGGCCCCGCTGAGAATGAAAAACATACAGTGGAGTTTGCACGCATTGTCCTCTACCTTCGACGAGTGCAGGTATCACCCAGCGTACTTGTCGGCAATGAGCGAAGACTTCAAACGACACCTGCCTCGTATCTCCTCCGAGGTTTCGAAATTAAGTACAGAACGATTGCACCAAACCAGTCTCAAGCGATATTCGGCGACCTCTACAGTGAAAGAGTTCCATCAAAATTGACGCTGTTGATGGTCAAGAGTGTTGCATACCAGGGCAACTTGCAGCGAAACCCTTTCAAACTGGAGCATTTTAAACTAAAGAGAGCAGTGCTCGATGTTGGTGGTCAACAGTACACGGATGACTTTGACTTTCCACGGGATATTTACACAAAGACTGAAGCGCAAAGACATCCCCCTACCTCCAGAGGCCTATCAAAAAGAAAAATTTATGCTCTATTACCACCTCACACCAGACGTGGAGGTGCACTCACTCAGTCCAATAGTGCAAGCCAACGTTCGCCTTACACTGACATTTGCTGCAAACCTTACGGAAGCTGTGACTGTACTTTTTATTTCGGAGACTCCTCGTGTTCTGGATATCAACAAAGACCGGCGAGTGAAATTCGTCTAGAGAAGATGGAAGAGTGGGAGTTCTATGCAACGTTTTCCCGCAACCATTG
This sequence comes from Ornithodoros turicata, assembly GCF_037126465.1. Classification (NCBI taxonomy): domain Eukaryota; kingdom Metazoa; phylum Arthropoda; class Arachnida; order Ixodida; family Argasidae; genus Ornithodoros; species Ornithodoros turicata. Next base: position 44,038,010 of record NC_088203.1, on the reverse strand, counting down.
CACAAGGTCTTGCTTCCATGGGACATTTGCATGTGACGAAATTGCGCAGGAAAAAGCCGAGCCTGGTCTTTACGTGGTGAACACCGCTCCCAGATCTTCACATGGAGAACACTGGACACTATGTCATATTGCCTGGAATGGAAGCATCTCTTATTTCGACAGTTATGGCACCCCTCCAGTGTACAAGGAATTTTACACATTCATTGATCACACGAAATCGTTTCACTATAATCGAAAACGACTCCAGGGATATGAATCTGCAACCTGTGGACTCTACTGTCTCTATGTAGGTGCACTTCTCTGTTGTGGATTTCCACTACAAGAGTGTACTCGAAGGTTCTCACCAACAAATTTCAAGCTCAACGACAGACTTATACCAACTCTTGTGCGTAAACAATTCCAGAAAGGGAAGATGCTGTCATGCTCCAGTGTGCTCTAAGAGACCAATAAAAAACATGTTTGTTGTTTTCCAAACAAACTGATTTTATTTACTTATGCCAACAAAAGGGTATACAATAAAGCATTATTCAGACTCTGACATACACAACATTGTAACAATATTACAAGATAAGCTATGTAAAAAGTTTTGTGTGAGTACAAGAACATTGAGAGTATCGCTCCAAAAGTTACTTTTTTCAGAATAATACAAGACATGCTGCTTACAGACATCTGCTGCCTAAATCAAGTATACAATTTCATTTTAAGACTCTGAGATGCGCGCACAACATTATAACAATATTACAAGATAAGCTACATACAAAACTTTTGTGCGAGTACAAGGACGTTGAGAGCATTACTCCAAAAAGCATTTTTTTCCCGGGAATATTAATACAAGATGGTGCTGCTTATAGTCATCGCTCTCTAAATCAAGCATACAATTATTAGAATAGGGATAACACAACTACAACCATTTGTGAGACACTGGACTTTTAATTACAATTACAAGTACCTGTGGGATACAAAAAAAAGGTTCGTCACTTGTGTTGCTTGAGAAAAGCATTGACTTCCCTTTTTATTATTCAACATGTGAACTCCATAACAAAGTCTACGATACAGTCACCACTCTTTCATTACAGTAGCTAATCACAAGACTGTCATACCAAAAGGTAATGTCTCTACTCCATCCGAGCAAATATATCGCTTTGTGTCCAGAGGGTTGAGAGCTATTTTTCTCACGGTCACGCTTTTGTTTACGTTGTCCTTCTGCACGATGAGGTTCTGTTTAACCCTGTGTATTGTGCCATGTTCAAGAGCATCTGTGTACATGGAAAAGTGAAGTTTTCGTGCTTCACACAGCTTTACACCTTTGGCACGGTTGTACTGTTTCTTGCTACAGAGATCTAGTGCATATAGCTTGGGTTTTAAGCAACAAAAACCAAGTATATGATCACGAGGCATCTCATTCTTAAACTTGCCCAGTACCATTTTGTTTTTCGTCGAATACAAAGGATTCCCTATTGAAAAACCCCATATCGAATAAATACGGGTCCCATATATATGGCATTATTGAACATGGGGTTATGTGTCATATGGACATATGAGTTATATAGACCATACGGGGTCCTCATATGGCCCGTATGAGCCATACCAGAATCTCCATATCCAACAATCCCGTATAAATGTGTCCCATACAATTCTCATGTGACCCATAGACCCACATGATTGTGTGATCCACAACGGAATTATGAGACCGCTTATACGGGGCGCAGAGAGCATAAGGTTATGTACCACGTTGAAGAAGCCGATGGTCGGGTAACGGTCGTATGACGATACGGAGTGAAGATTATACAGGGTTGACACATAGTGAGGAACCAAAATCCACCTACACACAAAGCACCAAAGGGGAGGATACATTGTGAAAGCAGTACAGATCTTAGAAGAATGTAGGTATGATAAGCTGAGTATTTTTACGCGAACATAGTGGCAAAAGAACCAGGAAACTTTTCTCTGTTATCCAGTTTATTTGGCTTGTTACATTCAAGGGCACGGTTTTAAAAGCTTGCACTGCCATGAAGCAGACATTGGAGTTGCATGGGTGAAGTGCACAGCCTACCTGTTTCGCAGGAAACACAACTCAGTAAAAATCTTTGCAATGACCTGTAGCTTAACTTACTTTGTCTTTTAAGATCTCAGCGACGTGTGTGTTCATTTCCTACGTCGGGAGTGCGACAGCCCATTTGTCTTGTGCACAGAAACAAATCTGTCAAAAGCGTCTGAAATTCAAAGATTCCACATTTGTAACAGGCCAATGAAGCATCACATGTCACATCTTCACCCGATGTTAAGTGACGATATCGGTTAACGACTACGGCAACAACGCTGAGCCATAACCAGCGGCAACCACACTGAGTTCAGCATAAGGTAACAGGGCTCAAGAGGGTAGCAATCACACTGAGTGCATAAAGTAATAGGAACCCACACGCTAGGAATGTTACCAAGCAAACCGTGCATGAATCATGGCACAGCAGCCTCACAACTAACCTTCCATTCACGAAACCCAACGGCTTCTGGTCGTATCTTCCAAGGCGTACAAACAGAGAAACATGTCCAGACATCACTAGCAAGGCACAAACACACAGTCAGAACAGTCCAAGCCACCAACGCCACGCCGAAACACCCAGAACAGGAACGACGGCAACACGCGACCGCTCACCTCCGGTGCTCCAATGTCGACTGAGAGCAGTGGCGGCGTCGGGGGCGCCACTGTCGCGGCGCTCTTCGTGCTATATCAAGAGAACGGAATTCGGCGCGAGCACGACAACAAAGCTATCGGAAAGAGGACGTTTTCCCCGTCAAAACAGACCTCATTCACCTTCCTACGCCAAGAAACACCCAATATCGAAAAAAATGCGCTGCGCCCCATGGATAAGGAAGCCGCCGTTCCGCAAGTTCCTACACCTTGCCCGCTTTGAGTACGTGTGCCCGTCAGAGGGAGGTTCGGATCTGCCGTGGGGTTCGAACCCAAACACTGAGACAAATGTCGCGGAACGGGGTCGGCGTCAAGAATTTTCGGAATGACGCCCTAACAGCTGGAAATTGACGGGTGGTCCGAATCGGAAACTTGTAGTGCAGGGTACGGATCATGCACACACAAAATTTCGGGTAAATCGGGCGTTAGGTAAGCAAGTTACAGCACTGAACAGCGGGAAGCGTTTCGGGGCGTCGTCACCCAGACACGCCGGCGTCGAAAAACTACAAAGCCAATATCTTATGTTGGAGAACGAAACTTTGCGGGCCTATAGGACAAACTCGATTGAAAAGAGCACGTCGAGACCTTCAAAACTATGTTACACACGACTATGTAGCTGCAACTGGGGCGGGTTTAGGAAAATGCGGCCGCCCGTCACATGTATTGTGAGCAGTGCAAACACAGAAACCGGTAACTGGAGAACCGCTAAAGTTACAGAGCTGCGGTCAATTTTGTCACGTTTGGTACGTCATGTAGAGTAGGTTACAAAAAAATGAACATCGTTGGACGCGAGCTTCCTTCCTAAGAAAGACCCAAAAGTTTGCAAAAAGAGCGTCGCGAACGCGTCTTCACCCACAATTTCCGAACCGCTAAAGACCGGACCGCGGTGTGATTTGGCCGATCATAGAACTATTCGAGACCTATTTGGACGCAAATTTTGGCGTGAATCCGACAAACGTCGCGGGAGTGACGGCGCTCCGAATGTGTCGTATATAGAGGTGTACGCCGTGGGCAGTTTTTTCGGCGGCGGCGTAGAACACGTTTAAGGCCCGGCGGCAGCGGCGTCAGCGGCGTCACGCCGATGCTGTCATATCGGCGTGCGCCCCGTGGGCTGTCAATATGTTCTCTTCTCCAACGGGGACGCACGAACACCTCAGAGCGGGGGTATTTTCTCCATCATAGTCAACGCGACGGTGGCAGTATTTACTGTACCACCAAACTCGTACTTGCACCAAACAAGTGCGTCAGCACTGGATAGTATTATGAAAGAAAACCGAGCACACAAAGGAACATTAGGAGAAGTAAAGCACTTCAAAAGGTCGCCGCCCAAGAACTTCGACTGGGCGCGTTAAGTGCGCGTTAAGCGCTGGAGAAAACAACATAGCTAGATAATCAGAACGACGAGCCATCCCTTTAATGGCAACTATATGTAACAGTTATAGCGATCAGTGCTGATCGAATGTTCACAGGACGGCGACGCGTGAAAGCTCTGTCCACTGATCCAGTGGCTCTTTTTGGGAAACCATATAAATATGCGAACGTTAGCAAACGATATCACATAAGGCGCACCCACCACGTCATTGAACAGTATTTTTTAACATGAATAAATACTGTAAAATCATTTAATTTCGCAGCCCTAAATTTTCGCGAATCGAGTAGGGATATATTCGCAACAACTAAATTTCGCGCACTCCACGAGTTCCTCGAATTTTCTCGATTCGCAAAATTCGCGAAAATTAAGGTCTCGCGGAATTAAAGGGTTTTACAGTATAAACTTGTCCAGCCCGAGTGGGTTGAGTCTGCCATGCTTCGCGCGCATTATAAGCCCCGCAATCCCGCGATTGAAAACACCCTCTCTGACTGTGTGCTTTTCGCCGGAACACACAAAATGCACTATTTGCTACGCACTTTTCGAGCGCAGAAAGAGCGACGGGCAATCCACGTGAGAGGACCAAGTGCTTTGGAGCGATCGAGCTGATTGGTGTAGGCGCTAATCTGTTGGTCATCTAGATAGGCCGCTTTCCAACCCAGATAAGGCGAAAGTCGCGTCATTTCTGCGCTCGGAAATGGCGTACTTCTTGTTTCGGCTAATTTGCATAGCGACATTCAGCGTCGGATATTTCAACATACGTGCACGTTTAAGAATTTCTTAAACATGGAATGGCTTTCAACGATGAGTATCTTCCGTTCTGCTATCCCGTTTTTGCTAGAAATTCCTTAATTAAAGAATTAATGAATTTGAGGTAATTAATGATTTTATAGTTACATACTTTCTTCGAGATAATATTCGCATGACCAACTCAAAAGCGGCATGTATTTCGTCCCGCTATTTTTTAAACAAAAATTCTGTGACGAATAAAAAACAAAACCCCACGTATATGGATAGTGACCAGTGCTATGGTGTTAGTGGATGACCGGCAAACTACCTGCAAGAATTGAATGATAAGTTTTCCTGGAGTTGTGTGCTTCCAGGGTCGACTATGAAACGAAACTCCAAAGCATAAACAGCATATCAGGAGATGAAATTGTCACTGCTAAAAACACCACAAATGAAGCCTGGAACCTAAGGTGAAAGAAAAACAAACAAAATATTAGGTATGGGAGATATTCGTTTATAGAAAGTGGATCAAAATGGGCACATTACACAGCCGCGCCGATTTTTCAACATCGGCGGCGGCGACGGCGAGGCCCCGACCTCCAGCGGCGGCACTTCGGCGCGGCGGCGCACACCTCTAGTCGTATATGTGCTGATGGAAGTCAAAAATTTCCACATTTGTCGGCTACCGTTAGGATTTCTCAGAAACTTTAGGCGTACTCGTGAAGGGGGAGGAATGTGGAATCCGTCACAACAAATAGCGTCTTGATAGGACCATTTTAGGCCTCTATATTAGACGCACTACCACATCACGCGACACCACCGTCAGTCAAAAGAGACCCACTACTGCCATGAACCACTAGGGTCCCCAAGAGTCTTGAGCAGGCTATCCGTGTACTCCATATAAATACCTGAAGAATCGATACTTTGAGTACGGGAACAGGTTAGAAAGCAGGACAAATCCATGTTAGGGTATAACTAATTGTATTCTCAGCAAAAAGCGACATCATCCAACCTGACCTAACCTATAGTCATGTTTGTCAACTCACGTGTCGTTCGGAGCGTGTATCCTATTTCTGCATCGCTTCCGTCCGTCCGTTACTATTTAGTCCCTAACACAGGAACGTAGCACTGATTTTATTTATCTGCACGTTCCTCCACGGCAGTGACACACATTTGGTTCGCACAATCCATTTTTATAAGGTAAGTGCGTGACGCAATTAAGTGGCCCATTTCAAAAACTAGTTTGGCATAATTGTACCCATAACTATGTGGCAGAATCAACGTTTCGAATTATGTGTCATGTGTGATTCCTGTCCCCCATACTATCCTAATGTGCATCATACGGCCCCATATGTGTACTATTGCTGTCACATACGAAGTCGTATGGAACCCATATTGCTGGCACATCACTTCATATGGGTGAAAGATATGTGATATACGGTCCCATATCACTTCATGCGAGGCCCACATAAGTATCATATTGACTCCATATAGCTCCGTACGGTATCCATAAGAATGCCATATTGCCTACATATGACTTCATACGCGGTCCATATGTATTAATATAGGACCCATACGAATCTGTACGGGAACCATACAAACTGATATAGGAACCATATGAGTCTCATACGGGATTTTTCAATAGGGTTGTCTTGCTCATAGGCTGAGTTGTCCAAGTGATCGTCAGCTAGTTCAAGCAGTGTCTTTTCATCGCTCAGCAATATTTTATAGGAATCTATATCCATGTACAACAGTCTAGTATCGGGAGCTACACGCATCAGATGATTGTGATAGAAGTCAAACATCTTAAGCTTTGAGAGTTCCAGTATTGTGAAACCCAAGTATAGTGGTTGTTTCATCTGAAGGACTGCCTGGGAGAACTGAAACAGGATTACATGAGCACTTAATGCTCGAAACTGTTTGAGATTTGGCTTACGCAAGAGTTCGTCCGTCACTGTGAGGCGACAGTCTACAAATTTCCTCACTTGCATACAAAATCTGCCGAAAACAGCATTTATCATATACTTACTTTTCTGACGCTCGAATGTATTAGTGGCATTTTTTCGCAGTTCGTGATTGAAATCCACATAGTCACGAAGAAAAGGTTTCTGGTTGAATTTTAGAACTCTGTGAACCTTTGTGACTTGCAACCCCAATTGCATGTACAACTGCAAATTGCGATAGTGAAGAAAGTACTTCTCTTTGTTGAACAATGTTAGCAGCAGCTTTGGCTCGATAGCTTTCGATGGAAGCCCAAACTTTTCCATCAACTGTTTCTGGTAGTCTGACAATAGGTCGTAGGGAATGGACATTTTCTCTGGTGCAACTGGAAGATCACTATGACGATCATGAATTTCTTGATCATACAACAGATCCACTTCGAGAAAGTAACCAATAGATGCATCATGTGGAATGCGAGTTACGTCTAGGTTCTCAATTTCTTCCTTTGTCAACCACTGAAACCCTCCATAGGGTAGCGACTCTCGCATTACTGATCCATACAGACCGTTAACGTCAATGTAGTTAATTATTCTTGTCGGTTGTGTTGGATCAAACTGCTCTGTTCCTGGAATATTTGCGGTCGCTTTTCGAAGACAGCATTGTTTTACACCCCCTCGCAAGCCATTCTCAATTAGCAGGTACGCATCAGGGTCGTGAATGAGTTCTAGTTGTATCTCACTCATTTTTAGTGCGCGGGACATGCTTAACCCTGGGAGAGATACGAAATGCAGGGGCTCAATTTTGTGCACATCAAGTGTCCATTTGCGAAAGTTTTGAAACACGTCTGCTAAAAGCAGTGTGTCAGTGAGCAGGTACAAATCTGAATATTCGCCTAGACTTGTCATTTGGAATTTTTCGAAGACATTCTGCGCATGGTTGTAGTCTTCCTCACTTACTTCCACTCCATTGAGTGTATTGAAGAATTTCTCACGAGGTGGTAAACAAGGCTCATCATAGACATCGAAGTCAGTGATATGGCTGTAGCAAAAGACTCCCTTGCGAACGACAAGTCCAAAGTGTTCTTCGTTTGAGAAAAACTGTCGCAGACAATGAAAGTTTTCCACCCCCTTCTCACGCAGATGTTTCACCAACATTTCAAGACTTGCATTTAGGAAACTCCCACCCTGGGAACCACCTCCAAGGTCTGACACCTCTTTGTCAAAATACAAGAAACAAGACAGTGCCTCATCAGTACTTCAACAAGAGTTTGCACACTTGAAAGACAGCTTTGATACCCATACTGAGATTTACACAGATGGGTCCAAGTCTAGTGCAGGAGTGACTTGTGCCATGATTTGTGGCGCGCACACAAGGTCTCATCGTATAAAAACATTTGCATCAATTTTTACTGCCGAGGTTTACGCCATTATCTTGGCTCTCAACTGCATCCTTCAAGATTCCTTCATAAAGTCCTCTGTTATATATACAGACTCCTTGAGTTCCATTAACGCAATTTGTAGTCAGCACTCAACAAAGAACTTTCTTGTGCAGCGAGCAAGATCTTTAGCCAGTTTGGTAAGGACAAAGGGGTACTCCCTTATCTTGTGCTGGGTGCCCAGCCACGTAGGCATCAAAGGCAATGAGTTAGCAGATAAAGCAGCTGCAGCTGCTCTCCCAAATGACATCACACCTTTTGAGATGTCCGTGCAAGACATGAGATCGGCACTCAAGAAATCACTGCACAGAATATGGCAAGCCTTTTGGAACACACAAACAAATAACAAGCTCCACTTAATTAAACATCACATTCAGGATACAGGAGACCGGCTGGAAAACCGCCTGTTGTGCACTGTACGGGCAAGGTTACGTATAGGCCATACGTACCTTACACACGGTTTCTTACTTCGGGGAGAGGAGCCACCTCAGTGTGCGCACTGTGGTCAGCTCCTGTCTGTTGTACACATACTCATCACATGCACACATCATGAAATCCATCGCAAACATCACTTCAAGGAATTTTATAAATACTTCTTACCTCTTCACCCAGCCCTATTGCTTGGTGAGGAGGCTCTCGTCCCTTTTACAAGCGTCTTTGATTTCCTGAGAGACGTTGGCGTTATTAGCCTTTTGTAGTCGCAGAGTAATGTTTTACACGTATACGCTCATCTTTTATTAGTCATCATGTTTACTCTTAAATAACCATAACATCACCACAGTCTCAATCATACCTCAGTTTGTGGCGCATTATGATCTTTGTTGTCAATGCGCCATTAAACTCCAATCATCATCATCATCATCATTTAGGAAACTCAAACTGTCCATGAATCTAAAGGACCCAACGTCAATAGATGTGAATTTTTGACAGCTGCTGGCAATCACTCTTATTTTCGATTTTTTAAGCAAATGCAAATGAGACACAAGGAAACTCATATCATAGTTAGCATTGTGAGCAATGATTGGAATCATCTGAGGTGTTCTGAAATTGAGGTTGCACGATTGACACAAGGATTGTCGAAACGTTCCACTTACATGGTCATGGTTGCGCACTTTCTGTTTCTATGCAAACGACTATTTGCAAAAGTTACAGTGGGCGGCGGCGGCGGCGTGCTGGCGTTCGTTCTCTTCGCTCATTTCCAGAGGTGCAATCTGCTGTATCCACTCCAAAATTTCGTCATGTAATCTGTGCAGTAGACTCATGAACACAGCAACACAATTTGGTCCACGAAAAAGGTGTTTCTGGAGAACATTTGAATCTGACGCTCGTATAACTAAGAGGCAGAAGGAGGAGGGGATATGATCTTCATACACATTTCCTCCATCAAGACACGGTGACAGGACACTCTCAAAGTCATACACACAGTAGAAAGGTACTTCAGCCAAAAGACGCTCACCAGCGAACTCTAAAGTGTCTCCTTTCTTTGGATAAACTGTCTGCCTACTTTCTGAAGTTTGCACATGTTTATATGATTACTCAGGACAGCTTGTGTAGTGAAACCCATGGTACATCGCTTGCAATGGAAACGTCCACGTTTTTGAAACAAACCATTGAAATTTGTGATGACCACAAAATGAGAGTCAATCATGAGTAGATCCACATGTTTTTCGCATTCCTCGTTCACAACTTTTATAGGATAGACAAATTTCTCTTCCCTTTCATATGCATAGACATTAATGGTGATGCCATTTTGCTTTTCAAACATTTCTACATCTTTGGGATACGCGATGGGAAATGACTCTGGGAGCATATACTGAGATAAGTATGACCGATACGAGGATGCTCTATGTCTTCGAAATCGATCAGCAGGATGCAATCCTGCTATCACGGAAAATGCAAAACACATATTTTGCTCACCCTCGTGCAGACCGTAATCCACATTCAGTAGAGACCTATTCTTTCGTTTCAACTCTGCAGGCAGCTCAAAGTCACTACAACCGATTAGTTCAGGCAGTAGACGTCCAACATGGATAATGCATGTGAGAATACGAAAGAGGAAAAAACCAGAGCCTTCGATTTCGAGACTTTCCAAGTTGTGCGCAATTTCGCTGCCTGACTGAATAATAGCGGGTTCTATGTCAACTTCTGACCATACTGTCCTCACCTTGGAAGGCACGAATCGTGTATCAAGTCGTATCTCATCATCATCCACTGTATGTCGTCCAAGTTCTGCTTTGAGAAGGATGTAAAAACGTAATGGGAAACCAAAGTATCGCAACACACTACCAATATACTGCCCGTATAGATGAAAGAACGTTGTCACATCATGTCCAGCCTCATCTCTGTCATGCAAGTGCAGCTCGAAGCGTCTTGTGTAATTTCGAAGTGTGCATAAAGTCTCACAGAATGGGATGCATGGTGTCTCCAGTTGGTGTACGTTTGCCAGATGAATTTGGAGTCCTACCGGTGTTGCGTAGAACTGTCGCTCATGTGGAGCACACAAGTGACAGGTGACCATGATTTCTGAAGTTACTTTTTCTTGCCATTAGTGAAAATGATGTCTGGATACGCCAACTTCTTGCCATTGCGGTATCCATCCTTCTTCTCCATTTGGAGGTTTGGTAACTGTCTCATCTCTTCCAGGTCTTCGTCCGAAAGTCGCTTGAATCTATTCGGAAGGTAGACTTTCACCTTGGTCTCATTGTCTGTCAGTAATTCTACGTAGACAGTGTCTCCATACATTGTCTCAATTCTGCGAATATCCAGAACATCAAATTTTTGATTCTTCGATAACATACTCATCTTTTGAATTTCTCCATCTCCCGACTTTTTCAGTTTGTTGAGTTTCTCCAAAATCGATGACATGCTTTCCTCGGAAAACTGAAAAAACGCATGGGGGAAAAGTTAGTTGACTCAACATGTACTCAGAGGGCGGCATACCTCTTCACACTCAGATTCTCACTGAAGAAAACCCAATGTGCGTGACGGTTTATATACGAAAGACAACTCAACATTTTTTTCGCAAATCATGACCTTGAATGTCTGAACAGTGAACAAACATGCATATAGTCACGTTATATCTTGTCAGGCCTTTTGAAAGTCTGCATCCTCCTCACACCACGTGGTGAACGAACTTGTGTAGACATGTTATATCTTGTTAGTTCTTGAAACATCTTGCATGGACATGTGCTACAGCCTTGAACCTACTGTCTGCATCTTTTTTTTCTAACCTGCATAGACATGTTATGTCTTGCCAGATCTTTAAGACCTTGTATAGTCGTCTGCAAACCCGAACGTAATCTCCACATTTCTTATATTATTTTCTCTTAGGCAGTTGCTGCAACACGATTTCTTTTTTTTTTATTATGTGGAGTCTTTAAAAGAAATATATTTATGAAGTTACGAAAGAGACAGTTATAAAAGCGAGTTTGAAATAGTAAAATGTGCAGTAGCTCTTGACGGTGACACCAGAGTGCCATGGCAAAGGAGAGCTCAAGGTGGTCCGATATTGAAACTCAACCCGGTGATTCGTGGTCCTCATCAGACGGTGATGAAGAAACACCAGACGGGGATGAGTGCGACAAATCAAACAAGTGTCTTTCGTATGCTAGCACCATGTCGCCAGCAGCACAGATCGTGGAAAGAACTTTCCAGGTGTGGTCTAATGGAGACGAAACGAATGTCTTTGGTGGAGGCTTTCAAGATTGTCACCAATATAGTCCTCTTTCAAGAACTCCCCAAAAGTCTTCCAAACATTGGCGTCTGGGAGACTGCCAAAACCATGTATGCGAGTCTCAATAGAGAGCGTTTCGTTTCATACGACACACCATTCGGTTTGTTAACTAACTGGTCACACAAAATCGATGATTTGATGGACTACAAACAACAAATCGATCCTCTGTTGCTTTCAACAGAAAGCCTATGTTTTATCGAAATCGCTGTGAAGTTGGGATACCACTCAACAGCAAAGTTCATCATGCTGTTCGTGATTGACTTTCTCAATTGTCGAATTGAAAACTAATAGCAACTGTCAAATAAATTCAGATTCTATGAAAAAACTTTCTCAGTTGCCTCTAGCAAGTAGATTGGAGCGGTGTCTCTCTCCTACATGCGCTGCGAGTTTCTGAAACTTCACATAACATCATACTGTATAGTATTTCACTGTTGAAAAAAAAAGATGACCGAGGTTGAATCGTACCGCTTCATTACTCCTGCTTCGATAACCATTTCGGGGCAAAGTCAGAGTGGGAAAACAACGCTGGTAACAGGACTTTTGACTCACAGAGCATCCGTTTTTGACAAACCATTTGATCGTATATTTTACATATACTTATACAAGCAACCAATCTTTGACAAATTCCCCGAGGTCACATTTACGCGAGATATACCAGATAACTTGGAGAATGTCAGAAATTCTTTAATCATATTTGACGACTGTCTGGCCGACAAAGGTTGACTTAAAGAAATCTGTTATTTCTACATTGCCGGCTGTCACCATATAAATTGTTCATGTATTTTTATTACACAATATTTATTCGTCAACGAGCCCCTATATCGGTGCATTCAGTTTAATAGCAGCGCTCTGATTTTGTGTCGTTCTGCACGTATAGCGGATCAGATGCAGTTACTTTCACGACAGTTGTTTGGTCGAGGTAAAGGTGATTTGCTGTCCACCATATATAAAGATGCATGCAAGGAACCATATTCATACGTAGTAATCTATTTGTCTCAAAAGTGTCCGGACCACCTACGAGTGTGGACAAATATTTTCCCTGACGACCGACGGCAGATAGTATATAAAACATGAAGCGTGTGCGGAAGAATATTCATTTCCTGCACTTGCTGGCTGAAACAAAGTCACCCGAACAACGTTACCATCTCCTGGAACATGCTACAAAGAATCAGTTAACAGCTATTAGAGAGATTTGTATAAATCTCTGTAAAGGGAACATCCAAGTGACTCCGAGTGTGCGAAAAAAACAAACTTTATGCAACCCCAATTCGAGCATTGGCAAAACGAGACGGTAGCAGTGTACAGAAAGTTCGCAGAGTATTGCAACAAACTGGTGGGTTTTTGCAGTTCCTCTTGCCACCACTACTCGGTCTCATCTCATCGCTAGGAGGCAGAGCGATTGCAAAAGCAATCGGTGTATAACTCATGCAGAAGTACGAGCTTGTTCCATATCGCGAATCTCCTATTCCTGAAATACTGCGCAAGAATGAACCGGATGACATCAAAGCAAAAGAGATAATTCAATATCTTCACTCTTTGCTGCATCCCAATGTGGTGACGGATAGGATTAAGACAGCTACAAGGGGAGAAGAGAGCGCACAGACGACAGAAGATGAGAGAAGTGACTCTGTCGCTGCTTTTATGAGCAGTGGTTATAAGGTCAAAGCCAAACTTTTGCATATACTGCAGCAAACCATTTCCTGGGATCCGAAAACCTATCAGATCATTATTGATGGACAGCCACAAGAGGATACCAATATAATTGACCTCGTTTATTATCTCGTATCCAGAGCTCGTAGTACTCCGAGACCTCCATATCTTGATCGCATGTTACCTCATCTGGAGAAATTGAATTTGCAGTCACTCATTGTACCCTCATCACAACTTCAAAAGGGTGTCACAGTATCGACTTCAAGTAGACGCTCACCAACTCTCGCTACTGAAACATCGCCACCGCTTACACGTGCTGCAAAACGCGCTCGCCATCAACAATGGATTCTCTTCTAGCTCAAGATGAAAACAGTTACTTTGAAGATGCAAATATACTGTCTCACTTCCCCTCAAGACATCATAAAAAGGTATTGGCAATGCTTCAACTAATAATAACTGTACTGGCGTACGACGAGAGTGGAAGAGTTATCTGTCACGGCAGAGTGATTCCCCAATCGTCTATTGTGGAGTTATTGCAGTACGAACTTCACAATAAGCAGCTTGCTTGGATGAGAGGTGACGTTTCAGCTACGATTAATGCATATCTGACTCTCGACGCTCTTCGAGTGCACGGCAGGAAGCGAAAGTGTTGATAGCTGCCTACTACGATCCACAACATGTTGCCAGTTTTGGCGGAATACAGAGACTTGAGCAAGGCATTCGTGTAAAGAAGAGCAAAGTTGTCAAGTTTCTGGAGACGAGTGACCCTTACAGTCTGCACAAAGAGTTCAAGAGACCTTCGGTGTTCCGTAAAATAGTAGCTCTTGGTGTGAAGGAAACCTTCCAAAGCGACCTGAAGGATGTACAGAAACTTAAACATCATAACAGTGGCTTTCGCTATTTGCTATTCTGCATTGACGTTTTTTCTCGCCTTCTTGCAGTTGAGCCCATTCGTAATAAAAGACCTCCTGAGATAGTACGTGCTTTAAAGCTTGCCTTTAGACGAATCGGAACACCCCGTCTTCTGCATACGGATCGCGGGGGCGAGTTCGTCAACAGTTTAGTGCAAACGTTTTTAAAGAAAAAGGGTATTCATTGGTATAGCTCACATAGCCAGTACAAAGCCGCGCACTGCGAGAGGGTTCAAAGAAGTATAATGTCTACACTATATCGTATCTTTACATATCAGGGCCACAAACGATATGTAGACATCCTACCTCTCGTAGTAAAAGCATACAACAATCGAATACATAGATCTCTTTCTGCTAGACCTGTGGATGTAAACAAAGGAAATGAACACATTTTTCGAGCGAGACTCTACCCCACCCCAGCTGGACCACCAAAGAAACCTCGATACAACATTGGAAATATCGTGCGAATTGCTAAATACAGACATCAGTTGGTAAAGAAGTACTCAAGTTCTGCAACAACAGAATTGTTTATTGTGGGTGCTATCAAACTGGGTTATCCCAATACCTACCTATTACGTGACCTGAACAATGAGGATATCATTGGTGGTTTTTATGAGAGCGAACTTGAACGAGTGCGACAAATTCCAACAGTAGAAAAGATTATAAAAAGACGAGTCAAGAATGGTGAGCTTCAGTACTTGATTCACTCTGGTGACAGCTCGAAGTGGGTACCGGGAAATTATCTTTTTGATTGACTGGCTGAATATGGACTGTTCACAGACTTCCGATGTACCTGAGGGACGCAGGACTATCGAATACCTCGATTTTCGAGTGCAAGATCTGTGTGGAAAGCCTCATGCAACGTGGAAAGAAATGGTGGACTGCAGTTTGACAGAGGGATCCGACCCAGTGATAGTGGAAGCCTTTAAAGGGACTATCGCATCCATCTCGGTCGATTCCGAAACTTCAGTACCACAATATTTCTCAGTGACCTCTGACAAGGGCCGCGAAAACCCCAAGTGAATAGGTCGCGTATGTGCTGAGCAATCTAATGAAATACATCGAGAGAGCAGACGACGCATAATGAGGTCCCTCTCCACCGTCTCTCCACAACGCCTTGATAACGTCACGCTCAACAGCGCCAATGAGAGCGCTTCTTCCCGCACAGCTGATCGGTGGGGCCGCGGGGCATCTGGATGCGAGGCGGCCGGCAGACACCAAGCGTAATGTCGGAATCGTCGTAATACGAAAGTGACGTCGCGTCGCTTCTAAGCGATTCTGGGGATTACAGCGTTGAGGAAATTGTGTTAGATTACGGCCCTTACTCCACAGACCATCTGCCACTTGACCCTGCCGCAAGTGAAAGTGCAGGCAGTGAAAACGAACCGTCCGATGGCGACGACACTTTCAGGTAAGCCTATCATATCCGATCGCTCATGATGATTGTGCACTGCTGGACATTTTGACATTTGTCCACTTGGAAATGACAGATGCCTCTGCACTTGCTGTACTCCAGTGGAACCTGACGAACACAGGGTGTCGGTTGCCTCGGAAATTGCAGGGACAGTTGTATCGCCGATCACCTGCTCCCCAATGGCGTTTGTCTGCGGAGGGAGCTCGCTGGTTCACGCACCCATCTTTTGTCGTGATGACCGACGCGTATTTTTGAGCGACTTGACAGTAGGTACAGTGTCAAAACACTTCTCATACGTCGTAAATGGCGTGATTTCATTCCCATTTCATTCCGAGCACATGGACAATGCTTTACTAAAACTTTACTGCTCTTAGTCAAATAAATAATTACTTTTCTTCTTTATTATTGTTTTACACAGGCGCCTCCGATTCATTGCGTATTGTTTCTTCACAAGCTGGATTTATGGGTACCTTGGCATAAGAAACCGAAGGCGGATACCAGGACGCAGGATCAGGACGCTGTACCCATCAACTTCATATAGTGGATCATACGAGCAACATAAGTGTCAAGTGGGCCACTGTATGCAGACCAGGCATATCCATTGTAAGACTTATCGTTATTGTCATTGTTGTTTTTGTATGTTCATAAAAGCTGGTTTCCTATTGAGAAGACGTAACTGTGTGCACTATCAAAACATTATCGATGGTTCCTGCTTTTCATAACCATATGTGGTGAAGAAATGTTGCATTGTGAAGTCACAAATTAGTGAGCAGTTATGCTGGTCATAGTGTTAGTCATATGTGCATGCACTGACCGTTTCGAAAGTTTTAACCTTTGTAACAGTTCAAGAAGCATGTCTCACAAGCAGTGGAGACTTGTAGTCAGATATTGCAAGTACAGTGGAATGTGTAAATAATTTTCATTGCAAATCATTCTGGAGTACAAACCAAGGTTATCACACGACGAGGACAAGCAGTGGTTCTTGTGTAATGCATATTTTGAATACCACCTTTCAGCTTCACCATGGAGAGGTTTCTTTTGTACCACGTTTTGCACCTATGTTGGGGAAAAAAAAAGAAACTGGTGCGTTTTGCCCTGAGCATGGATTTATGCTTCATTTCTAAATGGAGGATAGAGGTTAGTGCCAATGTGTGTATTACCACAGTTTTATCTCCTCCTGTGTACATGGAAGCTTTGTGAACATGATACAAATATTAAATGTGTCAAACAAAAGCTGATTACATTATGTCAGTAGATTTTATTTCCCTCCTCCGTGCTATCTTTTCAGTTGCTGTGCGGAGAGCTGGCATTTAGGTTCATGTTGACAGGGTGGTAACAGGGTCTTTCCTTCTATACAATATACGAGCAGTGCAGATGTGAAGCTTGATGTGCTGAAACAAGAAAAAACTTACTATCATGCACATATCAAAGCCCAATACCACCATATTCTTGAACACTTGGAGTGTCCTCTGTGCACTGTAACTGGAATTGTACTAAAAGTCACAGGTGTGCATATATAGTTCATTAGACGCCGTTCATAGCCAGTTACTAAAATTGCATTTTAAAAAAGTTCATTAGAATCACAAACACAATTCAGAAAAGTGTTTGCAGCTGGACCAAAAACAATAATGTGCATATTGGAGGGTTCATAACGCAGTGTTTGTCTCTGCATAAAACATGTGGTGGCCCTGGAAAGGGTCTTTTTTTTACTTTAGTTTCTCTGGCTCATTCAGTGTGTGACGCAGGGGGAAGCCTCACTACTAGAACCTAAAAATAAAAATTCGCTATATAACAACATCAAGCCTTCACAGTATGTGAGCAATATATATCACTCGTAGAGGCTGATACTCCGCATGAGCTGCCGGTTTCACAACATGAACGTTCACTCTGACTCAGAATTCAATTCATTCACTGTACAACACAGATATTACACTTTCCTAATGAATAGAAGCTTGTGATACTCACCACCTGAAGCAGATTGCTGCTACCATTACGATCAAGCTGCCTCTCTCCATCTGAGATAGAAATTGAGCACTTGATGTTGGACAATATGATGCATAAAAGTATAATGCCGAATGGGGCTATTCTGTTGGAAAGCTGCCTCATTGGCTCTCTCTTGCTCACAAAAATGATGGTGAGTGCATGCTGGGTTACATGAGCAAAGAAAGATGGGATAAACTTTTTCTTAAACTTTAGTATCTTTAATTGATAAATAGATAATTTGATAAACTTTTGAATATTGCAACCGGAAAAGTTAGACGGATGCCGTCAAAAAATTACGTGAGGTGCTAGTGGGGCCTAAGGGGGTCTGGTACATCATTGCCGGCCGCGGTTTATACATATTCCGATGCACATTCGGAAACAACATCTGGAAACAAATGCTTACCTGCTCATCCAGTACGTCGGTGGTGTCCATTTGCTCATGGAACAACGTGGGCACAGCATAGGGCTTTAGCCTCTTGCATTTCGCTGACACTCCCATACGGGATTGCAATAGGTCTGCCTCCACGTACGCTTCGTCGGCAAACTGCGAGGAACAAACGTGCCGAACGTGCAATTCTTCTGCCACAACAAGAAGCCTGCCGGCGATTGCTGCTTCGAACTTTCGTTTGGCGTCCCTGTCCTTGGGTTCGTGAAATGTCATTTCTGGGTTCGCCCCAGACGATTTTTTGCCGTCAGGGAACACCACGACGCGTTCCCGAACTCAACGACATGTTGCAATTTCACCACTGAGCGACATTCACAGCACTTTCGAGGAAATAGGTTGTTTCATACACGTAGCCATGCACGACGCCATCTCCAAAGCAGACGATGTCTCCGACAGAAAATGGGGGAAAGGCGCAGGCGGCGCGCCGCCCTCGCATTGGTCCTGTTGGCTTCTACGTCACAATGATGTCATCGGCGCTTTCGCTGATCGAAAAAGCTCGTTTATTTAAAACGCAAACATTTCTGAGCAGTGAAAATCGGTGACATCGATTGTCGAATGATGCCAAGCATTCTCGTAACCATTTCCTACCCATGTCTCCGGATGCGATAGTCCCTTTAAGGTAGTCACAGACATGGTGCTATTTCAAACGATGCCAGATCCCCCTCCAAGTAGGGATGTTTGGAAGATTGCAAAGAAAATCTATGCTGGAGTCCACAGTGGCTGTTCACTGAGGTCGTCCCCAGGAGGTTTGAAAGTAATCCAAGACTGGGCATGCACAATTGACAGTCTGTGGATGAAGTGGATGCTATACGAATTGCTGAAGAGAGTATGTTTCATGGAGTATGCCGTCCGCTCAAAACTTCATTTTGTGGCAGGCTACATTAGTATGATGACCATTGACCTTCTTAAAAATAGACTGTTGCCTAAAAAAATTCCATGTAGCAAAAGCGAAACAAAAATTCTCTTTAAAGTCTCGTTCTTGTCATTTCACTGTGTGACATGGATAAGTGCGGGTGGTTTGTCACTTCTCTTGGATTCCATATATGTCTAGCAATAGTACTGATATTACAGTTTAAAAAGCCACAATTTTCCACTGTACTTCAACAAGGCAACTGCACCCTGGAGGTAGAACTGGAGGAATACGTTTATGTGCACAGGTGCCCCTCGGACTTGCTCTCCATTAGAATGTGGGATAAAGATGGTCGAGCGAAGCGCTATGGTGTTACACTGACACAAAACGAGACGCGCCAGTTGGATGAATGTCTCCATCGAATCAATGTTAATGAAACATTTCATTACCAGCATGAGTGTTTGCAAGTGTGTTGTCTATGTGATGAACGCACGTTGACACTCCGTCGCTGTCCTGGCAACATGTACTCTCTGAGTCGAATGGTTGGCAGACGACCTTCCGGCTATGGAATTTCCCTGTCGAAAAAAGCCATCACTTCACTGTCCTTATATCTGAATAATAAAAGTGTTATGTCTTGAAAAAGTATGTCTCTAAAGCTTACCATGTTCGTAATCCTCACAGCGTCAGCTGGGAGGGATTTTCATTTTTCCTCCTCAGGAATTTCTTCTTATGTAACCACGCGAGGATCGATTAGTATCGGCCCTCCAGAAAAAAAGAGAAAGATGGTGTGATTCGTGCGCCTTCCCCCTCCCAACGGATAACAAGTCTCAAGGCTGGTTAGCAATCAGGTAGGAATCGCCTGTGAAATGCGTAAGAGGGATTCTGGAGAAAAACAAAGAGAAGCTAATTTACATGAGTTGCATTGCAAGTATGAGGAACACCAATACTGGAGTCACGTTTGGCGAAAAGAAACTATTCACTACTTAAGAAAGACTAAATAAGATTTCATTATCTACACGTACGTCTTCGCAAGTCAATTAAAAAAAACTGTCAAGTGAACGTAATTTATAAAAGATGCAAAGCAGCCAGGTACAGTCGTATGAGGAAAAACCAATGCCAGACACGCATTCGAGATAGCGATCAAGGAGAAAAAGAGGTTATTCGTTGATCAAGTCGCCACGGGGGTTGTTATCTACATCCTCAACAAGATACTTTGTACGAAAACATGCAAAGAGGAACTAATTCATATGGGTTACACGATCAAGAGTGTAAGGAAAAGGCGATATGATTAATTGCTACAAAGAACAACGAAAGAACGAGAGAGATTAGTCAGACATAGTTGACTATATAAGGTTACTTGATAGCCACATGCCGTGTGTCAGTGTAAGTCTTCAGTGACCGCCGGCATGTCTCGTAAGTATTCTTCCTTACGTACTAGTGCCGCCTTTTCGGGTCACTATGACTTGTTAGCATAAGAGAAAATCACTTATGTATATAGCACGAGAAGTATGATATATCGAATAATATATTTGGGAAGCTTTTCGAAAAAATGACTGAAAGAGGGTTCCACTTTCTAGGAAAGACATATCTTTGAGGTCTGACTTGCTCGGAGTTGCTGTGCTTCATGCATCAATGTAGTCTTCTATGAGTAGGTGTTTTGTAGGACCTTTCCAAAAAGTTTTTTCAACTCACTGGAACGCGCACTTTCTAGGAGTATCCCTCCGGTCCAAATAGTCATGTCCATGATTTTGAGTTGCTGTGCAGCTGTGCTTCAGACATCCATGCAGTCCCCTAAGGGTAGGTGTGGTCTTTGCAAAGCTCTCTCGACTCAGTGGAGCGTACACACTTTTTCTAGGATCACCATCCAGGTACATTTTTCGTCAAATTGTTGTGCCCATGCGTCGAGTTTGTGTGCATCAGGAAAGCATGTAGTCTTCCACGGGTATGTGTCTTTGTAGAACAATTCAAATAATTTACTCACCTGAGCATAATTTTTTCTAGGATCATCCCCATGTCCATTCAAAATGTCGTGTCCATGCTTCAAACTGCTGTGCTTCATGCAATCGTCTTACAATGAAAATAAAATATAAAAAACTAGACATATGTTTGGTTATCAATCACTTGCATGAGCCGGGGCGGGGCCGGCGCGAGATTGGTCTGGGCTATCTTGCTCTCAGCGTACTGCTAACAGCGCCTGGCTAGTTATGTCACTGCTAAATACGCACTGCTCCCAGGCAACGTCTGGAGAGCTCCCAGCGTCCTGCTAACAACGTCTGGCTAGCTATGTCATTTGCTAACTACGTACTGGCTACCGTGCCCGCCGCCCCCAGCGTAGAGCAACGTGTTGCTAGAATTACGTGATTGCTCCCAGCGTCTACTGCTCCCAGCGTCTGGCTGGCTATCTTAGTGCTAACTACGTACTGCATGCTCCCAGCGTCCTGCTAACAACGTCTGGCTAGGTATGTCATTGCTAACTACGCACTGCTCCCAGTGTAGAGCAACGTGTTGCTAGAATTACGTGATTGCTCCCAGCGTCTAGCTAGGTATCTCAGTGCTAACTACGTACTGCTCCCAGTGTCTGTAGAGCTCCAAGTGTAGTGTCGCGTGTCGATATAGTTACGTCATAGCTCCGAAAGTACAGTTCTAGCACTACTGTGCACGTGTGAAATCTAGACCCATTACAGGAAGTCAACATGACCACATATAAAAAACTGGTAGTTCTCAGATGAGAATACCATGATATCCGCAAACCCAATGAAACAACAAGTGACATGAATAATGGCAGCTGTCCAGTCTCGTGAAATATGTTCGCGTACATGCCCGACCATGGCCGGCGTTGCCAAGCCCCTAACCGGGCCGGGCCCGGTGGCTGAAACCCGAGCCCGGCCCAGGCCCGCATTAAAAGCGCAAAGCCCGCCCGGCCCGAAATCATATGATGAGCAGACATCATGGTTATGCTCCACATCTTTGACATTACCGTATCTCGCTTAGGGTTTTCGAAGCAACATCCTATCTAAAGTGGACGACTAAACAGTCGCATCCAACCCGCATGGATCTGCAACAGTTCCACACGAGCACACGCCAAAACTGTTAGCGAAAGCAGTTCAGAAACGAAAACGAAACACATTATGATGTAAATGGGAATCACTGAACGTGGATGTTCATGATGTTTTGTGAAATTTTGGAAAAATTCGAAGGTGCTACCCATTTATAACTCGGGTGATAAGCATTGTATTCCAGTTATCGCTCCGCTTCGCTTACCAGCGTCCATATAACATTCTCGAGCATATCATGTTCAGTTCACTCTTGACTCTTCGGTTCCCCCTGGCTCGATTACACGCAAGTTCAGGGTCAGACAACTTAAGGTTAAGGCGAAAGATAATGCGTGCTGGCGAACGCCATACCCTCACCCCCACCCCGAATTTTTTTTCGCAGTTTAGATTTTATAGTGTCCTGTATGGGATAGTTGCACAACTTCGGGTGTTATCTCAGAGTATCAAGGCCCTCCACCGGCTGAGCTCACACCTTGCCAGATAAATGTGACCGTGAGTTCCGTGGCCCAAAATGCCGAGCAATGGGTTACTGTCCTTCTGACGTGGTAACTACCAGTTCGTGCACAAAAACGTATGCGGATATCGATAATAACTGTGGTTTATGTCGCCAGACAACTGCGATCACGAGCGAGGCTATCGAACTAACTCCTGGGTGGTTTTATTTATAATCGCATGATGCCCGCCGGTCACATTTTACATTTCTCTCTCGGGCTTGTGACGAGTTCTCCTAAACCCGCTGCCCAATTGGGGTGCGAAAAAATAAATAAATAAATGCGCGCCCTGTGGGACCAAAATAAGCAAATATTTTATTGCATATCCTGAAAGAGCTGTCTTAGCTATGTTACTACAAAATATCGGAAAAATTTAAGATGTTCTTTTTGGGTAAAAACTGCCGCGAAAATGAGAATTTTCCCCTACAATTCCGTGTTCACGGCATTGTTACGGGATAATGGCTGCAGATTAAGCAATGTATCTAACGTCAAACGAAAGAGCAAAGAATGATATTTCACCTCATGCGAAGAACATCACAGTCGGAGATCCAGGGTATCGGCCATGACCTTGCAAACGTGCGGTAAAGACTATCAGTTGCGTTTTCGAGATTTTTTTTCGTATACTTTTCTCTTGACCATATAAATCCACCATCCACTGTCAGCCAAAAAAAATCGTTCAAATGGGACATCTCTTTCAAGAGATACAAGGTCACAAAGTTGGAAAGCCGCGAAATCGCACTGGTTGCTTCGAAGAGCCGTGGACAGAGAAGAAAATATCGTGGAGACCTGCGATCAGGCACCTTTTGCATCTCTTTGGGGGTGGGATAACATATATTTTTTCGAGAGAAATAAAAAATGTGACCGGTAGGCATCATTCGATTATAAACGGAACTACCCTCACGAGTATTCTCCCAGTAGAATGGCTTCTACTTTTACATGAGAGGACTGATGTTCTGAGGCTGGAACAACATAGACAGGACAATCAAATAAAAGGCCTCAAGTTGCCTAAGAAATTGAAAGGGTTAGGCAGCTGTAGGACTCGAACCCACATCTTCTGGATTTCTTAGGCAACTTGAGGTCTTGAATGTGATTGTCCCTTCTATGTTGTTCCAGCCTCAGAACATCAGTTCTCTCATGTTCAACATTTGCCGCTTGCGTCGATCCCTGTCGTATGAATGTGTGTGAGTGTGCAAAAATGTAAGGGTGAAAGGAGGATGAGTGAGAGATAGTGACTGGTTTGTCCCTTCAGATGACGCACCCTGGAAGTTGCTGACAAGGCGTGTTGGCTTAGCTGAGTTGGTAGAGTCCTGGACCGGTAATCCAGAAAATGTGGGTTCGTGTCCTACAGCTGGCTAATTTTTTCAGTGACATTCATCTTTCTACTTTTAATTACATACAGGGTGTTTAATTTTATCCTTTACATAACTTTTATGAAAATGTAGCACAGATGTTTTTGCAGAGATGTACGGCCAAGCGGACATCCTTTCGAAGGAAGTATATACAGGGTGACAAAACGTGTCATTCGGACTTTACCAAGAAACGGGGCGACAGAGAAATACGAGGTAAACGGCATTTGTGTATCAACTAAATTTCCACCTTGCGAAAAATTTTCATTTGATTTTGATTAAAAGAAATTTCTTTAATTGAACTTCAAAATTCCCCAAGTCAACATAACGTTTTTTTACAGAACGAGAGAGCCCGTAGCGAAGTTAGTCGGATCTACCAAGAAATCCGTTCGATATTGCAAAGGCAGGAGCATGTTCTCCTCTCCGTGCACCTTTGCGACTGATTTGGTGCTCCGTTGAATACCCGAAACTTTGAAGCTTCAAGTTCGGGACCTTTCTTTGTCAGTTCCATTAGCAATATCAAACGGATTTCTTGGTGGATATGACTAAGTTCGCTACTGGCTCTCTAATTCTGTAAAAAAAGTTATGTTGACTTGAAAAATTTTGGAGCTCAATTAAACAAATTCAATTTCTTTTAATCAAAATCAAATGAAAATATATTTCCAAGGTGGCAAATTTAGCTGCTACACAAATGCCGTTTACCTCGTAGTTTTCCTTCGCCCCATTTTTTTATCAAGTCCGAATGACACGTTTTGTGAAAAGCCCTGTATGCTACTACAAGACGATTCACTAATTGAACCTCTGTATGCAATAAGGGGATAACTCGATTTATCCCATTTTTATTATTTTTGCTGTAATGACACATACATACCAGTATGTACCCGCCAAAGAGAATTTACGACCGTATTTCAATTTATTGACCCGCTACAGGACGGTAAAAAACGGGAAATGCATGCATGCCACTGGGACCGCCCGCCAGATCGGGCCCCTTTTCTCGGTTTTGTATTTTTCGACTTTAATTGGAGAACTGGGGTTAAAAGAGATATAGCAGAATTAGACTATCCTCGTTGAAAGCCATTCCACATTTTACAACTTCGGAAACACGCACGAGCATTAAATATACATACAGGGGTTCGGTACGCAAATGAGCCCAAACCGAAACCGCAGCGATGGAGCAAAGCATGGAGCACAGCGCTCATTTCACGTCACGGGGTCACGTGATTTGGTGCGATGGAGATGACTGGAGTAGGTGCCGATCTCCTGTCCAGAAAAACGATTTCCAGCCCAGATAACCCTTCATCGCTGTAGATAATGCGCTTTTTCAGTTTCGGCTCATTTGCGTACCGAAATTCACTGATGGATATTTCACGCGCTCTTTTCTGGATTTTTAAAAGATAGCAGAATGGCATGGCTCGTTCAAAATTATTCTATCTTTTGCCTAAAATTCCTTAATTAAAGAGCTAATTTAGAGGACAGCAGGAAAGAGTGGAGGACAGGAGGATTAGTATGCGCCCTGGGCCGGCTTCATGGGGAACTGTGCCGACATTAGCCTGGAAAGTGATCGGGAAACCCAGGAGAAACCTCAGACAGCACTGCCGGTGACAGGATTCGAGCCCGTGTCACCTCCCAGTCTCTGCGTAGAAAGCGATCATCCTAACCACTATGCCACCGGAGCTCGTCAACTCACGATTCCGAATTCTTTCCATAAAAGTAAGCAACAATCAAGACCAAAACCACGTTAATTTTAAACTTGTAATATGAGTTCCTCTCTCAACACATCCATATCCAGGGCAACGTACATAAAGAAGAGAACACCCGTCGGCCAATGAGGCTTTCGGCGGGATTTGTCTTCAGTAACGCAAGTCGCTAATTAGTAGATTAATTAGCAGATCACAACAAGTTGACCCGAAGCCCCAACCCAAGTCAGAAAAGGCAGCCGCGGTATAGGTACCAGACTCAAGTAGGACAATCTATGCAGGAGAGAGACACTAGATTTATTATTGGAAGCCATACCGCGAGTGTTTCGAGATATTTCGGGCAACACTGTGCAGAAGTAGACACGAAATTCACATTGCCCTTGAAGTACGGCGTCAAAATTACATTGGGTGTGCATAACATTCGGTCTAAAGTATGCAACGTCTACGGCTCGCAGTATGGAAACCAAAATCACAACGAATAAATGCTGGCTGGACACATGAGCGCAGACGTGTACAGTGACTTGAGTAGGGTATTTCAGTTACGTATCCCAAATACTTTCGCGTGTAATTTGCTATCTTGCAAATTCTTTCAAAGGACCTAGTAAGATTTGTTTCAATATCTGTTTTCCAAGTTACTTTGAAGGCATGTAGTTCCTTGTGCGTAACACGGACGAGCGAAAAATTTGCTTTAGTTTCGGTAATGCGCTTTGTGCTGTACATAAACATGTACATTCGGGCATCCACCTCACTTTTGGGAAGGGGGCAGGGTGCAGCACCTTGGGTTTGGGAGCGTGCATGAGACAATGTGCTGTCCTGAAGGGTATGCTGGTATACCATGGAGAACCCTAGAAGCAGGACACAAGACTCGTGCAGAAAGACGTTGCTAGAGCGGGCATGTAAAATATTTCTGAGAATAAAGCAACGATAAGAAGAGAGTTTCTCGTTTCTCGAGAGCGTTTCTTCGCATCTGCATGTAGAGCACCTGTCCAGTATTGGCGGAATGTGTTAAGAGAAATAAATAAATAAAACGAGGTAGGCTCTCACATATTAATTTGGAAACTCAGATCCTGCGACCCAGTCATCGGCACGGCCTATCTTATCGGAATTTTGAGAATATATTCATGTACTTTAAAGCAGGGGTCTCAAACACGCGGCCCGGGGGCAGCATGTGACCCACCTGTGGCCCGAAGGCCCTTGACTACCAAAGAGAAGGACTCCCTCCTAACGGTTATCCTATTAAAGAATTTAATCATAGAACAACAAAAACACCCGCAGACAACTGCAAGTCACTGAAAAGGTTAGCCAGCTGTAGGGATCGAACCCAGAAGTAATCCGGAAGATGTGGGTTCGATCCCTACAGCTGGCTAACCTTTTCAGTGACTTTCATCTTTCACCGTTGATCCTCTTGTAGTTGCTATTGGAGAGGATTCTAGTAGAGTGCGGGACAGCTTGTCATTGCTGGTTCCGGGAAGGTCTGCCGAACAACCGGAACAGCCCTCCAGTTGCATTTTAATGATGATTGTGGAGTTTCATCTACCCCATTGCTGGCGGTGGTGTAGTGAAATATAACGTGTCGTCTTCCAAATCCAATCAAGAATTATCAATAGGAAACCAGATTTTTAGGAATTAGTCATGTCTCGCTTATCCGGAGTTCAGATATCCGAAAAACTGGTCATCCGGACTACATTTCCAGGAGCAGCTACCATTCCCAGGACTGTTACCATTGAACTTCGTCTCAGTTATACGGAATTCGTTATTTGTATCCGAACAGCGAGTACGGGGAACAATCTTCCAGAACCTAGGTCATTCTGACTCGCGTATCCGGAAAAGTGAACGTCCTCTGTTGCTGGCATGTGTTATTCGCAGCGTTCCGGAAAAGGGTCACCAGGCCATTCTGTACTGTTCGATTCCCCACGTCAAAAGCGTGCAGCCCTATATTGCAGTGACTTCCCAGCACAGCAAAACTAAGTTTGCTTTTACACTTTTCTACAGAATCGCTAAAGGACTACTTAAAGCGACAGTCGCTGCTGCCCTCATCAGTTCCGAAACTGTAGTGGTATTTTATTCCTCATTGATTACGGGTAATAGTTCCGCGGGTCTTATGGTTTGATAAGGCTGAGACGCTTGTGTGACGGCGGTCTGAGACATGCGAAGCAAACGAGCTCAGAACGAATCGCATGCGAAAACCGTCGTCCCAACGATGTTTTTTTTTCCTGCTGGGGCCGGCTCTGCCGCAATTGTAAGTGGTTCGGGAGAGAAAATTGGCGAAACGAGACTGTCGAGCACGAGAAAATACTGTAATACTTGTTTGATATGGACGTTTCCAGGACATGAGAGCCACCAACACCCTTGGGGCTATGACATAGCGGATTGGAACGGCGCCAGAAGAGCCACGGAGTCTAGGAGTCCCTAATATAGTGGACATGACCATAGCCATGCGTGCTTACTGTCATCGACCTAATTGGTACGATCGGTTTCCATTCAGGCAAGAACACTGCCGAAAATATCAGGACCAGCCCGCGATGTCGTCTTCAAACACCAGCTGCACACTCCACTGAGGTACAGGGACTAACAAGGACAGGGACAGGCAGCAGAAGTACAAGGTGACTGTGAACACCTTTTGGTGCGTCTACTAAGCAGCCACGTGCACTATGCAGCGAATTCGAGCGCCAGCAGTGCTGAAACCTCCGGCGCTGGAAGCCAACGGAACTCTCGCACAACAGCCACGCAAGTTATAGAAGAGGATGGCGCCTAGCTGATGTGTTGGTAGGCTTGATATGAAAGTCCAGAATAAATTGTGATGCATGCCACACACACATATACACACGCAAGAAAAGTGTACTAGCACACATTGTGTTGTCTTGGTAGCTCAGGGACCATACCTGCAGCATGCGACGAGAAACAGCCCTCGATCCAGTCTTTCTCGCCTCTTGCATTTTGAAAGCTGTTTTCGTACAAGTAACATGTTTTGATCACAAGGAATGTCTCTGGGTTATGTGACGTACCCATTCGCGGTCATCCTCCCGTCGGCGCGCTCCACTGCTATACCGAACTGCTTTGCGGGTAGCGACGCTACCGGACGTGCACACCAGCAAATGAACAGCAAAATTCAATAACATTTATAAGATGTCATCGTCTAACGAGTAAGAACACCATATAAAGAACTCATGGAGTCAGTAGCAGAATATAAATCTAGTGCACCCAAGTCAAATGAATTTTGTTGCATTACGTCTATGGAGATTACGTCGATTTCTGCACGGGGCCCATTTTTGGACCATGATTTTTTGACAATTTTTTGAATTTTTGAAATGTCATCGCCTAATTTGAGTCAGTACGTCGTCCAGGCCGTATATCAACCACCGCACAACGTGTGAATGTTATCCCTAATGCA
Organism: Ornithodoros turicata; assembly: GCF_037126465.1. Taxonomy (NCBI): domain Eukaryota; kingdom Metazoa; phylum Arthropoda; class Arachnida; order Ixodida; family Argasidae; genus Ornithodoros; species Ornithodoros turicata. Next base: position 44,008,883 of record NC_088203.1, on the reverse strand, counting down.
CCCAGCTCCTTCAAAGATGCGTCCCAGACGAGGCTCCCTTCTTCCACTGTTATCGTAATACGCGTGCGTCGAAACCGCGGCCGAAAATCTGACAAAAGAGTTCGAAAGGCGAAAGGACATTTGATATCAAGTGTTATTGCGGACCAAGATGTCTGCTCTGACGGCCGGCAGGACGCGGATTTGAGCAAAGTCACCGACTAGGGGTGCAACACTGGAACGAGATCCGGGTTCGATACTTTGGCATATTAAATAATTAGATTATGACATCTCAATTTTATGTTCGATGTTATTGCTTAATTAAAGTTGAACAAAACGTGATTTTGGCAGGAGCTGGCAAGCTAGCTGGTGTTGAATTGATATTAACATTGCCTTGAGTTTGAGGGAAAAGACACAGGACGAGATGAAGCTTTAATACAGAGAGGGCAAGGGAGACGGGGTAAAAAGAAAGTACACTCCGGCGTCTCGGCGTAGGTGAATATGAGGCACAAAGGAACGTGTGTGATCGCAAAAACTGTAAAGGTATTCCAAAGCAGTACATATTGCAAAAAGGACTAAAAAAATAAAATAAGAAAATATATGAAAATGTAAATATACAAGCGAAACTGAATAAGGTACGGAATAAAATGTGCGAGTGTCTCCCATGGGATTAGTCAAGATTAAAGAAGCTATCCGGGACTAAGGAGAGCGACAAAGCCTTCTGGGATGACAATGCTAGGTTGGCTCACACATCCTTTTGTACAAGAGATTTTGATTTGATTTGATTCGGGTTTTATGGGCGCATCAGCTACAAAGGCCATAATGCGCCAAATACCACTGAAGACTAGTTAGTTAAAAGGTACGTGTGTAGGACTAAAATGTGAGTAACTGTGCATTAGTATTTAAAATCACTTTAAACCCAGCTTTAAACACCCAGTATCTTTAAAAAACCTTTATACGTTTTCAAAAGGAACAAAGCTGTCATCACCCAGCAGAAGCATTGGGTGGAGGGGCAAGAAGGTTCTATAAAAAGGAGCAAAATGATGTTGACGAAGATGTTGGTGCGCTGGACACGTAATGAGGATGTGAATGATTGAAAGCTGTTTCCCACAGTGGTTGCATTCCGGTGGGTCTTCTCCTCGAAGAAGATACCCATGCGTCAAGTGTGTGTGTCCCAAACGAAGGCGAGAGGATAGCACTTCATATAGTCGACTGGACATACCAGGTGAACTGGAGCCTACATAGGGCTTGATACTGTGTAATTTATTATCGGTTTGCTGGTCCCAAGATGTCTGCCAGTCGTTATTGATGCATCTTTTTAGACATAGTTTGAGGTCTTGATATGGAATTTCGAAAGGGTATATGTCACTTGTTAGCGCAGCCGTAGCAGCATGATCAGCTCGCTCATTGCCAGGTATCCCAACATGACTGGGTACCCAGCAGAAGAGTAGCTGATAGGCCCTATTAGCTATAGTGCTTGCCAGGCTCCTTGCACGAGCAACTACCAGGTTTTTAGTGGGGTGTATGTTACAAATAGCCTGCAGAGAACAGAGAATCTGTGTATATTACTGAGGATCTTATGTGATTTTGTAGGATGTAGTTGAGGGCTAAAATTATTCCATACACTTCAGCAGTAAAAATAGACATGGTGCTCTTTAGACGGTGTGAACGTGTAACTGTTCCAGTAACCATAGCACATGAAACCCTGGTATTTGTTTTTGATCCATCAGTGTAGAATTCAATATGGCTGCCAAAGGTTCTCTTTAGGTGCTCCAATTCCTGTTTCAATACAATGCTTGGCGTATCACGTTTGTCGAATCTGGTCAGTGATTTATCACATTTTGGATAAGGTTGCCATGGTGAGATCTTTTTGCTGCACTCAAGGATCAATGAGTTATATTCTGAAAAGCCATAGTGCTCAATTTCCTGCGACATGCGCATACTAAATGGCAATACCGCTGAAGGTCTGTTCAAAAAGAGTTGTTTATATTGTGTCTCTCTTATAGCAGGGATCGCCGGGTTTTGTGGGTAACCTCTAATCCTTAATGCATATGACGTACTCAGGTAGAACCGCCGTCTTTCGAGAGACCACTCATTGGCTTCTACGTAAAGACTCTCGACTGGCGAGGTCCGGAATGCTCCAAGTACCAGGCGCAGTCCCAGGTGATGTACAGGGTCCAACATTTTCAGAGTAGAAGGCCGTGCTGACCCATACACCACACAACCGTAATCAAGTTTTGAAAGGACAGTGGAGACATAGATCCGGTGTAATGTATCGCGATCTGCGCCCCATGATCGGTGTGAGAGTACCTTTAAAATGTTCAAAGACTTAATGCATTTTTTCAGTGAGTTTTCAGGTGAGCCGAGAAAGACAGTTTTTCGTCGAAAATAAGACCGATGAATTTGTGTTCAGGTTTCACGCTTATACTTTGGTTGCACATAGAAAGGGTGGGCTCTGGGAACATTCCCCGAACCTTCGAGAAACGAACACAAACTGTCTTGTCGGGAGAGAATTTGAAGCCATTTTCCTGAGACCATCTAACCAGCTTATTTATTGTTAGCTGTAGCTGACGTTCGCACACCGATAGGTTACAGGAGCAATAAGAAATCTGAACATCGTCGACGTACAATGAATACTTGATTGTTGTAGGGATAACACTTGCTATAGAGTTCATTTTTACGATGAAAAGGGTCACGCTAAGTACGGACCCCTGCGGGACACCATTTTCCTGGATGAATGGACGAGATAGTGTTGTCCCAACTTGTACCCTGAAAGTTCTCCCCTGTAGGAAATTGGTAATACATTGGAACATTCTGCCACGTATACCAAGTGCATGCAAGTCTCGAAGGATACCATATCGCCATGCTGTATCGTATGCCTTCTCTAGATCGAAGAAAACAGACATACAGTGCTGTTTCCTGACGAAGGCTTCTCTAATGGTAGTCTCCAAACGCAAAAGTTGGTCGACTGTTGAGCACGCAGCTCTAAAGCCACACTGATATTTATCTAAACAATTTTCTTCTAGAAAATACATAAGACGGTTATTGACCATGCGCTCAAAGGTCTTCCCCAGACAACTTGTCAGCGCAATGGGTCGGTAACCGCATGGGTGCGAGGGATCTTTCCCTGGCTTCAGCAGTGGAACTATGGTTGCCTCCTTCCAGCCAGAAGGGAGAACACCACCTCGCCAGATAAAATTAAAGATATACAGCAGAGACTTTAATGAAGTTAAAGACAGATGTTTAAGCATGGAGTACACTATGCGATCAGGTCCAGGTGCCGAGTTTTTAGGGGATGACAGAGCCCTTTGTAGCTCCGCCATTGAAAAAGGTGAGTTGTAACCACACTTCTCATCTGACCCACTGTCAATTGCTTGCCTTTCAGCAGATGATTTAATTTTTAGGAAATCTCTGCTGTAATGCGATGAACTTGACACTTGTTGGAAATGTTCCCCGAGGGCATTGGCCTGCTCCTCCATACTTTGACACACTGTACCATTTATTTCTAACAATGGTACACAGAAGCTTGTATAGTCGCCCTTTATTTTCTTTAGTCTGTCCCATATTATTTTTGATGGAGTTGTAGCATTTAAGGATGATACGAAGTTTCTCCAAGATTCTTTCTTTGCTTGCTTTCGCGTCCAACGTGCTTTTGCTCTAGCTCTCCTGAAAGCAATTAGGTTTGTTGTAGTGGGGTGCCGTCGAAAGACACCCCACGCCCGGTTTTGTTCTTTGCGTGTGCTTCCACAATCGCTCGTCCACCAAGGCTTGGAGCGCTTGGGGAGTCGGCCAGATGTTTGTGGAATGGACTGTTCAGCGGCATTTATAATTGTATGAGTGATCAACTTATTTGCCTCCTCAACATTTAAACCCTGAAAAGCAGAAGATGGGAAACTGGCTTCTCTTTCAAATATTTCCCAATTTGCCTCTTGTAATTTCCACCGTGGTGGACGTGTTCTTATGTTGTTAGTGTGACCACGAAATTTAATAATGAGCGGAAAATGGTCGCTACCTCGGGGATTCTGTTCGACTGTCCAGTCAAGAAACTGGAAAATAGATGGGCTGCATAGTGAAATGTCTATGCAAGAAAAATTTTGTGTTGAAGAGTTCACATATGTAGGTAGCCCAGTATTCAGAAGACAGTGACACCCCGAAAGGAGGACCCTCTCCAACATTTTCCCCCGTGCATCTAGTTTTGAACTTCCCCACAAAGGATTGTGGGCATTCAGGTCGCCTAAAAGCATAAACGGCTGGGGGAGTTGATTGCATAAGTCTTCGAAATCTCTTTGCTCTATTACCACTGATGGGGGCAGGTACAGTGAACAAACCGTGAAAGTCCTGCCGAGGCATACTTCGACTGCTACTGCCTCCAAGTCTGTAACGAGTGGAAAATGTTTTGCAGGTATGCACTGTGGAAGGACTACAGCCACACCACCAGATGCACGTGCGCTGTCTGTGCGGTCCTTCCTGAAAATATGTCGGCGGAAAGGGTTTAGGTTTTCTTCGTGTAGGTATGTCTCTTGTAGGCAGAAACAGACGGCTGTGTACTTTTCAAAAAGATCGTGTACATCATCAATGTTGCTGTAGAGGCCTCGACAGTTCCACTGAAGGAAAACCTGTCCCATAATTAGAATGGAAATAAGGAAGAGCAAAGGGACTCTGCACATTGTGTGTTAAGGGGGTATGACCCTTGGCGGGGGAAGCCTCTGTTTCTCCTTCGACTTGCCTCTACCGCGACCTCCGTGCTTTTCTCTTTGCTCCTTCCCTTGAGAGGAGCTCTCTGGTCTAGAGTACTTGGAAGACTTGACGACGATTTCTGCGACATGCAGTCATCGTCGTCAAGCTCCGTTGAGTGTGTGGCAGTCTGGGATGAGCTCCCAGTGAGCCCATCCCAAACTGAAAACGCACCATCAACCTCCGTAGAGATTGTGGCGGGAGCCGGCGGAGGCGAACTCTCCGCAGACTTTTCTTGTGTTTGGGGAGTGTGGAGTGGAGGCCCACAAGTTTGGGTCCCCACGGATACTCTGAGCGATGCCACTCCCCGGCGCACCGCTTCAGAGAAAGATCCTTTTTTCTGAAACTCCAGTTGCGTTTTCGCTGCTTTGTAGGTGAGCTGCTGTACAGTCTTAATTTTCAAGATTTCTTTTTCATCGCTAAAACGTGGGCAGCTTCTTGAATAGGATGGGTGGTTGCCTTCGCAGTTGACACAACGGAAAGTGTTCTTACATGACTCTGGAGTATGGTCATTGCCGTCACCTGCGCACTTGGGGCATATCAGGCGTCCACGGCACACTTGGGAATGGTGGCCAAATCTCTGGCACTTGAAACATCGAAGTGGGTTTGGTATGTAAGGTCGGACGTGACAGTTTACATACCCAGCCTTTATTTCTGTGGGGAGTGTGTGCAACTGGAAAGATATGACGTGCCTGGTAGGTATTTCCTTGTTGTCCCTGCGGATGGATATTCGTTGGGCACTGATCACCCCTTGGTCTTTTAAACCCTCCTCGATCTCTGTCTCGGAGCACTGCAGTAGCTCCTCACAAGAGATAACACCTCTGACTGTGTTGAGCGTGCGGTGCGCAGTCACTAAGACTGGAATATCACCAATTTGCTTTAGCGACAACAGTGCTGAGCTCTGTTGCCGGTTCTGTACCTCAATGTGGATGTCACCAGTTCTCAATTTTTTTGCATTGTATGCTTTACCAATGACTTGTTTAAGAGTTTTAGCAACGAGGAACGGAGATATACTAGCTAGTGCTTTTGACTGATCCTCAGCCTGAAGGATGAGAATCTTCGGGAACCATGGTTCTGCAGTGGAGTTGAAGAACTGCAACGTTTGAACTTCGGTGCGGTGCCTTTTGTGGCGCCGATCAGGGTTTTTTGAGTGAGTGCTATCCATAAAGTGGAGGAAGTGATTCGGTGCAGAAGTGTGTCACCCACCATGGAGCCCAACGAGGGAACGTGTCCCACACGTTAACACTGCCACTGCACTATACCAGAGTGCAGTTTTCTAAAGGAAGAAGTACTGCCCAAGGTTGACCCTTGCCGCCAAAGAAGGTGAAAAAGGAAAGAGAGGGGTTGAAGAAGTAGAGAAAGAGAAAGCAATGAAAAGGGGGATGGCGACTAGCTGAATAGTCCTGGCCGGGCCTTCCAGGATCACCCGTCTATGGGAAGCAGGGGCCAAAGCGGTGTGTTGCTTTCCCGGAGGGGCCCCGAAGGGTCCTAAACAACCTCCGGGTCCACTCAACCGCCAGGATCCTCCTTTCCCCAGACACGGGAAAGCCACGCACAGCTATACGTGGGGGTCTCCCTCCTGCGGCGACCCAACCGTGAGTGCAGGAGGGGGCTACTGCGGCTGCTGCCGGGCGATGGGGGCGCGAAGTTCCCGACGCCGGATTTTGTACAAGCGAGAACCTGATGTTCTGAGGCTGGAACAACATAGAAGGGACCGATACAAACGAAGGCTCAAGTTGCCTAAGAAATCAACGATGAAAGATGAGTCACTGAAAAGGTTAGCCAGCAGTAGGGATCGAACCCAGAAGTAATCCGGAAGATGTGGGTTCGATCCCTACAGCTGGCTAACCTTTTCAGTGACTTTCATCTTTCATCGTTGATCCTCTTGTAGTTGCTATTAGAGAGGATTCTAGTAGAGTGCGGGACAGCTTGTCATTGCTGGTTCCGGGAAGGTCTGCCGAACAACCGGAACAGCCCTCCAGTTCAGAAGTACAGCAGTTCAGAAGTACTTGATTTGTTTTTCACATTATTAGCATGTTCCCGAAGTCTGTCCTTCAGGCAACGGCCACTCTGGCCAATGTAGGAACCCCCACACCGAAGGGGTATACGGTACACGCACAGTAACTTTATTGTGTGGCATGTGGTGCATGGTTGGTGTTGACCAGATTTCATGAAGGGTGTTAGGGTGGACAGCTTGTTGTGAACAGAGTAGGCTACTCCTTCCTTGCGAGGTTGGAAATTTTCCTAAGGCATGTGAAATACCATGGTAAAACTGTAGGACTACGCGGCGGGTCAGGGTTTAAGGGTTTTGGGGGGTTTAGGAGATTTCGCAGGTGCACTGTTAAAAAAGACCATAAATTTACGAAACGCCGCCCACGGAACCAGAGCTTCTCTTTTTCATTGTTGCTCCAATTCCGTAGCGGCACATGAACCGTTGCTATCCCGTCGTCTTTTCCAGGAATAAGTAGAGCAATATCGCTGATTTTGTTCAGCAATATTTTGTTCAGACCACGTCACGATTATACTAGCAGAAATATGGAAGACGATACACGTCTTCAGCGCAGCACATATTTACCGTTTTTAAACGATCCAACAGTGATATCGCAATATTCGGGCCTAACTTTTTGCTCGGATGAATGTGGCAGGCTCAAGGACGCCGGCGTCTCGCCGTCAGCGAGTGCGCAGCGCGGAGCAATACAGCATTGTCACCTGAGCCGCTAACTGGAAGCCCGCGAAATTCTTTCCTCGTAGACGCATGAGACGCTCCGTGAAGTTTTAAGTGTTTGGAAGTGCATCTAGTGTTTGGTCTTTAGCCGACTGTACCCCCGCAACGCAAAGGTGAGGTCAAAACCTGTTTCGTTGTTCCACCACTATACCAAGTCAAATACGAGCACCACTTGTAAGCATGGTTGCAAAAATTGTTTCGTTGCATACGCGTCTCAGCAACGGATTGCGACAGCAGAAAAGCAGTGTCTGTGTGTCACTGTGTGTAGATCATGAGTAGAAACGTAAAGAGTTGCCTAACGTTCAGTCGTGCGGGGGAGGCTACTGAAATAATTTGTGTTTTGCTGTGATCTCGCACAAAAAAATTATAAATGTTGTGACTCTATCCCCCCCCCCCCTTGGAGCTGGAATAAACGGAATTCCTCTGTTGTGGAATGTTCACCTGAAAGTGTCCCAATCTCCAAACTGGATATCATTCCGATATGGCCTGTTATACTTTTCATTGAAATCTGTTGCATATGCACTATAGGAAGGCCTCCTGTTTGCAAAATTCCGATCCTCTACAGTTTGCAATTCATCAAAGAGGTCACATTTCACAGTCTTTCCAAACAAATGTACCTTTCGCTAGTCTTAGCGGCGTCAAAATTTTCACCAGTAACGGTTTCATGCTTGCACAGCTGAAGGCTGTTTATAAATGGATCCCTTTTTTGCGCTCTCTTGGTAGGTGATATACGGGTGCACTTTGTTGCTGCAGCAATTTTCTTCTCGTCGAGCTCTTTTCGGCCATCTGCTATCCCATGAAGATTTTTCAAGTGGTGTTCCTTGTACCATAGAAAGACGTTATGCTGCTTCCAAGAACTACAGAACCAATTCCTCCATGAGTCATCCTGACGAAACGCCAACACATTCAACACAAAAAGTATTCTCTTGAGAGTTTTGTTCTGTGGCTTCTTGCAGCCAGCCGTATGGACAGTGAAGAAGCAGATATTGCAAGCTGAAAACATCCCCTCATCAGAGATGCATCGTGCACTGTGAGTTGACAGTCCCTTCTTGTGTGCTTCGACAATCACTATTCTTGGGACTCAACATACAACAGGACACCATCTTGTGGTCTCCGGAGACGAGTACAACCTGCGCTATGGGAAACCGGTACACATCTTTCTGGAAACTGGCCCTGAGGTGATGCCAATTTTTCGCATAACACCAAGCTTTCTACCAGACCTCAGACTATACTACCTTGAATCTCAGAGACAAGTGTATATTGTTGGGTGCGACCTATCCATCCATATTCAGCTTGTGAAGTAATAAACTCTGTTGTTGCCTCCCTCAGAATATCGCTGCTCAGCCATGATTATGGAGGTATGTATAGTCTGTTTAACCAAATTTTCGCAAAATATATACGCTACTTCCGGTTTTGCTTAATAACTTTGTTTTCTGACACAGAAAGTTCCATATGAGCCATATGATATGAGAGGTGCATATCTTTCCCTGTGCATGCTACAGTTGTTGCTATATGTGTGTGGTTTTCAGAGCTTGCTCAATGCTGCTTCTTTTTCTCTTCCTTTCTTGTTTACTAGACGTTTCTGAGGATCAGGAGTGGAGATCACAAAACGAAAAACTTTGTGTCAGTAACATGTCTTGAGGAGCTAATCAGAGTTGCTGTGGGTCATGGAATTTGTCAGGAGGGCAACATACGGGTATGCCACTTTTGTTATAACGTTTATAACGCTCGTATGAGCTTCAATTGCATTGTTGTTCTAAAAATCTTTGTAACACCAGTTATTTCTTTCTAGGTGTATTTAATGGATGTTATCACTTCGCTCTATGGTTGCTGGTGCTGAGAAATGCCTCGATGACATTTCCATTGTTAAAAATGGACTATGGAAACAAGGTATAGTGCATACATCTCCAGATGCCACTTTGCCCTCTTGCTTGGGGCTTTAAGTGCCATTTTTTGTTTTGCTTTCCTGTTTAGATCAGTCAACATGTGTGAGTGCACCTTCACCAATCCCACAAATGCCTCTGCTCTCACGAATTTATTACCCTTGGGAGAGCCTCAGCAAGACAGTACTTGATGCATTGGAAGCAGACAATGTTCTGCTTCCCTCTCAACGACAGGAAGTGGCACACATGGCAGCGTCATGGCCCTGCATATCCATTGAAGGTGGGAGGCACTCCTGATATTTATTCACAGGTATATTTGCTGTTTGCATGGCTTACCTGGATAGAGTACGGCAGATATTAAAAAATGTTGTGACATGCATTGAAATGTTGTAGGAGAGCATATCACATTCTGGTAAAATATAGCATTTTGAAACTCACGTGATGTAGAGTAACAAAAAACTGGTTTGGAAGTTTAGATGGTGCTCTAGCTTAGATTATCTGCGGGCCTGTCTTGCAAGAACCCTCCTTATATTATGCTACATATTTACTCGGCTGGTACGATACATACTGCAGTAAATACAGCAGGCGATGTAACACATACGTATGGCAGAGGCCATATCAACTGCTAACCTTTCAGAGGCATTCATATGCTGCACATATGGTGGTGTCTCTGCCATGCTGAACTATGCTCATAAGCATGTTTCACAGATAAAAAAAAATCCTATCTATGTGCTCAGAAATCTGTTGTGCCACTTGTAGTGGTGGACGTGTAGTATTCTTCATAAACGTATTTGGAATAGTTGGTAGAGAAATGGAGTGATTGTCCTGATCATTACACCATGTGAAACTAAGAATATTTCATGCAATTATTTTGAATACTCATAAGGAAATTGTATTAATTGGTTGTGATTTTAGGCACCTGGTGGGTATCATTGAGAACGAAGGGAGCCAGCAGGCATAAAAAAATCAAGAGGGCTACATACATAAATGCGTGAGGCAATGAGGGCCGCAGATGAATATAGCAAGAAGTGGGAACATGTAAGTTGTAAATGCTTCCTACGAGCATATTACATTTCTTTATTCATCAAATAATTTATTTGTTGTGGAAGTATTATGACTAAGGAGGCTCAGTAGTACTTTCTTTTCTTTTCAGCTCATGTGATACATAGCGGTCAAATGTTCCGCAACCAAAGTCATGCACAAGTTATTTGTAGTCTTTTCAGTAATTTCCAAAATAAAGGGTTATTATTGAAAAGCTATCCTCTCTGGACACACAAAACATGAGTATTGACAACAACAACAACAACATAGATGAATGGATGATGATGATGTGGGATGAGTATTGAATAATTAACAATGAAACAAAATCTCTGGACATCTCGCATTGATCATAAGGACTGTAAAGGAAAACAACAGGAAACCAGCTAGCATCATGGTCGACAGCATTTATCCCTGTTTTAAAGCGGAATCATCGTTTCATTACTGCACAGGGCCCTGTCATTATAATTAGTGAATTGCTGCCGTAATGAAGAGGCACATCACGAGTACAGTTTCCTATACTTACTGATATATAGCAGTACCTTGCCCAAACGGCACTTCAGCCGTGATGATGTACTAGTTACTGAGTGGTAGCCGTTGGCAGTTCACAACAGACTCAACACCGTTTTTCTCAGTTACGGGTGCATTCCTGTACATTCGCCGTCTACCATCAGAGCCGTAACGGAAGACTATGGGGACTTGGCTGGCATCAACGGATAGCAGCATTTGGTGCCGTTTTGAAACGGAATATTTTCTTACAGTGTGTGTATATATTGCATCTGACTGGAATCCAGCTTCTTTGAGGCGGCTGGTATGTTGGGGCACAGCGGTAGGGACCCTATAGCTTTGGGGTGGCATCGCCACCTTGACAGTAGCGGTTTCGGGTCAGTACGGCCATACTCCCAACACGTAGACGGCCGTTTGAGGGGACTTCTGAACTAAAGACTAATTCAGGACAAGTCTTTAAAGCACAGGCCACGAGTTCAGTTATGGAGTCTGAATGAGAGGCTAAAATATATCAACGTATCGTCGGACAAGAGTTGTGCCACGACAAGATTTGGAATAGGACGATAGTGATAGGTTGAGTGCGGAAATGTCGCTAAGCTTGGGTGCAACAGAAGAACCAATGCAAATTCCCTTTGATTGTGTGAAAAGACTATCGTTGAAGCTGACAACTGTAGACGAAAGGTAAAGTTTGACAAGCTCGAGAAAGGAGGAAAGTGGGATCCCTGCATTTGAAAACAAACCACATCTCAATGATGTCCCTTAATCTGGAAAATACGATTGCGGTGTCGAGGGAGAAAGGTCCTTCACGAGAATAGGACGATAGGACGACCACTATCGTCCTATTCCAAATCATGCCGTGGCACACTCTAGACATAATTGAGAATGATTTGGTTTGTTTTCAAACAAATGCAGGGATACCACTTTCCTCCTTTCTCGAGCTTGTCAAACTTTGCCTTTCGTCTACAGTTGTCAGCTTCAACGATAGTATTTTCACCCAATCAAAGGGAATTTGCATTGGTTCTTCTGTCGCACCCAAGCTTAGCGAGATTTACCTTTCTGCACTCAACCGATCACTATCGTCCTATTCCAAATCATGTCGTGGCACATCTCTTGTCGACGATACGTTGATGATATAATTATTTTAGCCTCTCATTCAGACTCCATAACTGAGCTCGTGGCATGTGCTCAAAATACTTGTCCTGAATTGGTCTTTACTTCCGAAGCCCCCTTAAACGGCCGTCAAGGTTTCCTAGACGTAACCTTCATCCTTAGTCCAACTTTGTGTTGGAAGTATGGCCGTACTGACTCGAAACCGCTACTGTCAAGGTGGAGTTGCCCTTCCAAAGCCGTAAAGGGTCTGCCGTCTTGGGTTCTGCTGTTAAAAAATCCTGTATTCATAGGGTCCCTACCGCTGTGTCCCAACAAATCAGCCGCCTCAAAGAAGCTGGCTTCCAGTAGGATGCCTTATATACACACCTGCAAAATCTCCTAAACCCCCCAAAACCCTTAAACCCTGAACGCTCACTGAACCGCCGCGTGGTCCTACCGTTTTACCACGGTATTTCACATGCCTTAGGAAAATTTGCAACCTCGCAAGGAACCTAAGGAGTAGCCTACTCTGTTCACAACAAGCTGTCCACCCTCACCCACCCACCCTCACCCACCCCTTCATGAACAACAGCGATGGTCAACACCAGCGATGCACCACATCCCACACAAAAAGTTCGTAGACTGCAAAAAGTCGTGCGTGTACCGTATACCCCTTCCTTGTGGCGGTTCCTACATTGGCCAGAGTTGCCGTTGCCTGAACGGTAGATTTTGGGAACATGCTAATAATGTCAAAAACAAATCAAACATCTGGAGGGCTGTTCCGGTTGTTCGGCAGACCTTCCCGGAACCAAATGTTTAATCTCCTGCAATGACAAGCTGTTCCGCACTCTACTAAAATCCTCTCTAATAGCAACTACAAAAGAATGCGTGAGCCAACCTAGCATTGTCATCCCAGAAGGCTTGGCCACTCTCCTTAGACCCGGTAGCCCCGGATAACTACTTTAATCTTGACTAATCCCACTAATCTCAAACACATTTTGCAATCACACACGTTCCCTTGTGCAGTTATCGATGCTCCCACCGACCGTTAAGAGGTTCGTATTACGCGCCTCATATTCACATACACTTTCTTTTTACCCTGTCTCCCTTGCCCTTTCTGTATTAAAGCTTCATTGCTGGTTCGTGAGTCTATCTGTTCATCTCGTCCTGTGTTCGTCCTGTGTTTTTCCCCTCAAACTCAAGCCAATGTTAATATCAAGTAATTTTGGCGTCTGTGACGTCCGGCTGGACGAGGATTTGAGCAAACGCGCCCACCAGGGGCGCAACAGGGGAACGAAACCCGAGTTCGATACTCGGGGATACTAATAATACACAGACTAAATGATTAGATGACATCTGTGATATCAATTTTATATCAAGTGTTATTGTGAACCAACTATTGGGTAATCCTGTAGTTTATTTCTTCTCAACGGTGTTACACATCAATACACAATACATTTTTGGTACACAGAAGGAATGATTCCGAACAACGCCGCTCACACCGATGAACTGACGCACCCTTTCGTCTCAATACACTTGAGAATACCCTTTGGATTGTGAGTATACGGTTACAGTCTCTTTCTCTCTCGCTGGCGCTGGCTGGCGCTTCTCACTTTCCCTTCTGGCGTCTACATCTTCATTTTTGTTTTGTTTAATCCCCTACACGACGTTGAACAAACTAAATTAGATTATGACATCTCTGATATCAATTTGACAATTTGATATCAAGTGTTATTAGGAACCAAAGTTGATCAAAATGTAATTTTGGCGTCTGTGACATCCGGTTGGACGAGGATTTGAGCAAACGCGCCGACCAGGGGTGCAACAGGGGAACGAGATCTGGGTTTGATACTTTGGCATAATAATATGCGTACTAAATAATTAGATTATGGCATCTCTGATATAAATTTGATATCAAATGTTATTGCGAACCAAAGTTGAACAAAATGTCATTTTGGCGTCTGTGACATCCGGCTGGACGAGGATTTGAGCAAACGCGCCGACCAGGGGTGCAACAGGGGAACGAAACCCGAGTTCAATAGTCGGGGATACTAATATACAGACTAAATAATTAGATGACATCCGTGATATCAATTTTATATCAAGTGTTATTGTGAACCAAAGTTGATCAAAATGTAATTTTGGCGTCTGTGACATCCGGCTGGAGGAGTATTTGAGCAAACGCGCCGACCAGGGGTGCAACAGGGGAACGAGATCCGGGTTTGATACTTTGGCATAATAATATGCGTACTAAATAATTAGATTATGGCATCTCTGATATAAATTTGATATCAAATGTTATTGCGAACCAAAGTTGAACAAAACGTCATTTTGGCGTCTGTGACATCCGGCTGGACGAGGATTTGAGCAAACGCGCCGACCAGGGGTGCAACAGGGGAACGAAACCCGAGTTCGATAGTCGGGGATACTAATAATATACAGACTAAATAATTAGATGACATCCGTGATATCAATTTTATATCAAGTGTTATTGTGAACCAAAGTTGATCAAAATGTAATTTTGGCGTCTGTGACATCCGGCTGGAGGAGTATTTGAGCAAACGCGCCGACCAGGGGTGCAACAGTGGAACGAGATCCGGGTTCGATACTTTGGCATATTAATAATATGCTACTAAATAATTAGATTATGACATCTCTGATATCAATTTTATATCAAGTGTTATTGCGAGCTAGTTGATCAAAATGTCATTTTGGCGTCTGTGATGGTCGGCTGGAGGAAAATTTGACCAAACTCGCCGACCAAGGGTGCAACCGGGAAACGAGACCCGGGTTCGAGGCATATTACTAATATGCGTACTAAATAATTAGATTATGACATCTCTGATATCAATTTTATATCAAGTGTTATTGCGAGCTAGTTGATCAAAATGTCATTTTGGCGTCTGTGATGGTCGGCTGGAGGAAAATTTGACCAAACTCGCCGACCAAGGGTGCAACCGGGAAACGAGACCCGGGTTCGAGGCATATTACTAATATGCGTACTAAATAATTAGATTATGACATCTCTGATATCAATTTTATATCAAGTGTTATTGCGAGCTAGTTGATCAAAATGTCATTTTGGCGTCTGTGATGGTCGGCTGGAGGAAAATTTGACCAAACTCGCCGACCAAGGGTGCAACCGGGAAACGAGACCCGGGTTCGAGGCATATTACTAATATGCGTACTAAATAATTAGATTATGATATCTCTGATATCAATTTTATATCAAGTGTTATTGCGAGCTAGTTGATCAAAATGTCATTTTGGCGTCTGTGATGGTCGGCTGGAGGAAAATTTGACCAAACTCGCCGACCAAGGGTGCAACCGGGAAACGAGACCCGGGTTCGAGGCATATTACTAATATGCGTACTAAATAATTAGATTATGACATCTCTGATATCAATTTTATATCAAGTGTTATTGCGACCTAGTTGATCAAAATGTCATTTTGGCGTCTGTGATGGTCGGCTGGAGGAGGATTTGACTTAACGCGTCGACCAAGGGTGCAACCGGGAAACGAGACCCGGGTTCGAGGCATATTACTAATATGCGTACTAAATAATTAGATTATGACATCTCTGATATCAATTTGATATCAAGTGTTATTGCGACCTAGTTGATCAAAATGTCATTTTGGCGTCTGTGATGGTCGGCTGGAGGAGGATTTGACTTAACGCGTCGACCAAGGGTGCAACCGGGAAACGAGACCCGGGTTCGAGGCATATTACTAATATGCGTACTAAATAATTAGATTATGACATCTCTGATATCAAGTTTATATAATGTGTTATTGGGAACCAAAGTTGATCAAAATGTAATTTTGGCGTCTGTGACATCCGGCTGGACGAGGATTTGAGCAAACGCGCCGACCAGGGGTGCAACAGGGGAACGAGATCCGGGTTCGATACTTTGGCATATTAATAATATGCTACTAAATAATTAGATTATGACATCTCTGATATCAATTTTATATCAAGTGTTATTGCGAACTAGTTGATCAAAATGTCATTTTGGCGTCTGTGATGGTCGGCTGGAGGAGGATTTGACCAAACTCGCCGACCAGGGGTGCAACCGGGAAACGAGACCTGGGTTTGAGGCATATTACTAATATGCGTACTAAATAATTAGATTATGACATCTCTGATATCAATTTGACAATTTGATATCAAGTGTTATTAGGGACCAAAGTTGATCAAAATGTAATTTTGGCGTCTGTGACATCCGGCTGGACGAGGATTTGAGCAAACGCGCCGACCAGGGGTGCAACAGGGGAAGGAGATCCGGGTTCGATACTTTTGCATATTAATAATATGGTACTAAATAATTAGATTATGACATCTCTGAGTCCAAATTCAGGTGGGACTAGTGAATGTGCAATGTATGTGTATGTGCAGTGTGAATGTACTTTGTGTATGAAAGTAAATGCAAGACAATCAGCTTTAATGTCAACTTTGATCAAGGTTATTTCGCTGAATTAGTTGTTAGCTGTTCAGTCTTCTTCAAGGGGTATATCCTGCAGCGTATGGTTCCACTGGGTGTATCTTAAACATGTGCCAGAAAGTATAAGAAATATACGAAAGACAGGGTTGAAAAGTAGTTTGTAACTCTTCTTTTGCGCGCGATACCATTTGATCATGGCGATGTTCGATGCGTCGTCTTTCTACGGGAGGAGACAAAGTAAGTGGAAATATTTTATACCCTGTGGGAACCTCTGTTCACTCTGTTCACCTCTGTTCACTCTGAACTCTGTTCACTCCCAACCAACCTTGTTTACTGTCAGACGTTCCAGACCGCATTGCATCAGAACAGGTTCTGTCCGCCCGGGCTGCGTGGCAGCCACTGCCCTACTTCCCTGTTGCGCCCGCGCTTTTATCTCCAGCAAAACAACTAGTGCCCCCAAGGGGCTACATCCCTATTGCTACCAGCGCCCCCACATCTCCCCCTCCCTAAGTCCTCTTCGAAAGTTCAAACGTCCTCGTCCGAGGGAAACTGCATCAGCAGGTCGTCTGCGGGGTCCATGGGGCTCGCAGGTGGAACGGGGGCGTGCTCCGGCGGCGGGTTCACGGCGCAGAGAAGTTCGCGCAGCGCTTCTGGGCGGAGACGACGTAGGACACTCACGGCAGCCTCCGGAGTGATGTTGCCAGGCGCCTGTGCCGCACGAGAACGATGCAGGCGTCCCTGCCGGTGGGTGGTTCGGTGGAGTTCGGGGACTCCGCACGTTGGGCAGAAGAGGCGCTGCTCCTCGGCCGAAAGCGGTAGAAGAGGGTCCGCCGGGTGTCGCTCCGACAAGGTTAGACCTCGGAACGGGGGTCGAACGGTTTCCGGGTCCGAAGTCCGGAGGGGACGGTGTCGGGAGGTCCATCTTGAGTGGCTGGCCCAGGACACCGGATATCCATTGTGGACAACGGTCCACGTCGTGACCGACCTCCGCGGTCGAGGCGCGTGCGCAGGCGGTAACGGAGACCGTGACCGGGGACTGGGCGACCTGTACCTCAGTCGTCTGGGACGACCCCGTTCAGCGCCTGGAAGAAAATAAAATGGGCAGTAATGAGAGTGAAACTCCCCCACACCCCCACGAGTGCTGGATAAGCGCTCGCCTTACAGACAGGTGAAGGGCCGCGTAGCGGAAGTTCAAAGCACACTGGGTCGGGAGCACCAGGTTCTGGTGATCGAAACCAAGCACTGACGGGAACGTACGAGCTGCAACTCAGATGATCCGTACTGGCAGGTTGAGCCGCGCAGGACCCTCGCTGCAATGACTAACCTTTGCGCAAGAAAATGGTGTCAGATACTCGGGGAAACAGCGACATCCGGGAACCGAGACATTGCCTTAAACCAGTTGAAAGCCGGCTCCTTCCCAAGCGTACCAGGGAGTCACATCAAACCGTGACACGTCTGGGCTATCTCTTGCAAATCCTAAGAGATAAGCGTACTCCAGGTTGCGGGCGGTCTCAAATTCGTCCGAGATACCGTTGCGCCGGGTAGAGCGCAACGTCACCTTATCAGCCTGATATCCGCGTAATCGAAGGAGGCGGTATATCAGGAAACAACAGCGTGCAAGATCATGTCTAGAGCGGCGAACCGCCTAACATCAAGACGCGCTGCCCTTAGCGTGCCATGCGTGGTTACATCGCTATCGGGTTAAGTTTATGTCGTCTGCGGCCTGCGGGTTCTGCAGCGTGACCGATCGTGCTGACAAGGGCGCTGCACCTTATATCAAGAGCACATAAACGGCTCTGCGGGGTCTGGAAACCTGTCCGTGGGTACCGACAGACGGGGGACTCCGCTCGAGCGTCAACGAACGGAAGGCGGGCAAAATACTAAACCCACTGTGGTCCCCATACGCGCGACCGAACGGGAGGGCTCCGGAACACGGGGCATAAACCGCTCATTCCGCCAACACGAGCAACGAGGCCAGTGACCACACTAGAATTTAGAAAAAAAATAAACGAATAAACGGGGCGACTCCGCTGCACCAAGCAGGATGAGCCAACAGCCCCTCGAGACAACAGCACAAGGCTGCTTCCGTCTCAAAAAGACTGAAAACACAAAAAAGCAACAGAAAATAAGACCAGCGGTGACCCTAGTGCACCATGCAAAATTAGCACACCGCTACGGAAGCGAGAGCGCGAAGCTCCTTCCCGCTTCCAAAAAAAAAGAGCTAAATCACAAAATTACAAACAGGCACTCATACCCGTATTAGCAGAAAACGGGGAAGGCCCCTACGTTGGGCGCCAAATTGTGGGAACCTCTGTTCACCACCACCGGAACCCCACAAACTCGCTCGCATCAACCGCGCATGGGAAAAGCCACAAAAACGGGTTCACTCCCAACCAACCTTGTTTATTGTCAGACGTTCCAGACCGCATTGCATCAGAACAGGTTCTGTCCGCCCGAGCTGCGTGGCAGCCACTGCCCTACTTCCCTGTTGCGCCCGCGCTTTTATCTCCAGCAAAACAACTAGTGCCCCCAAGGGGCTGCATCCCTATTGCTACCAGCGCCCCCACAACCCATCGCATTTCTGTCAGATTCTTTTGTTGTTAAAAGTGACTTAGTCCTCTTAGGATCATTTGTATCGTCAGATTGAGAACGAACGATCGTTTCTAACGCGTCAATCGTGCATTTTTGCAGAGTGGCAACATATGTTGCCATCGGGTTCCAACTACTGGCATAGTGTTGCTGTTGAGGGTGTGAAGATGTTGCACAGCCAATCCGTTTGATGGGCGAAACATGCTTATTTAGAATTGTACGCAAAAAGCATGAGAGTAACTGGACTGTGCATTATTTCTTCGTGCAGGGATACCGGTAGAGAGTGCTGACAAGCAGTTAGAACAGCTTGCAGCGGCTCAAACATCAGACATCGAGGAGGCGTCCGAGGATGAAAACTGCGAGCAAGTGCGGAACGTCCCAAATGAAGAATCGAATGATTCAACTTCGGAGGACGACGACTCGGATTCCGACGACTTTGGCCCCAGACAGCTTCTGTGGAAAGCTGTGAATTATAGGTTTGAGGTCTCCATTCCCGAAACGGATCCGGGAAATGAACCAAGTGATGCAGTCTCAGGATGGAAGACCACGGACTTCTTTTCGCAGTATGTGAAAGACGACGTCTTTGAAGTCATGGCAGAGAAGACAAACATTCGAGTGCTCAAACGGAAAGGTGTGACGTCCAATTTCACGCCCACCGAAATGAAGTTTACTGGGGCTTCCTTGCTCATGTCCGTTCTTGGATACCCTCGCATCAGGTATTTCTGGAAGCGGGGCACTGCTGTCCCCATCATTGGGGACAACATCAGCAGAGAGAGGTACTTCTCCATCAGGGGCAGTGTCATCTTGGTCGATGAAGACCAGGTGACTGATGAAGCCGTCCTGTCATCGACATGATAACAGAAGCACGTCAAAGCCTGCCACGTCCCAGGGTATTCTGCATTGACGAGCAGATTATTCCGTTTTCCGGCAGAACCTCCCTGAAGCAGTATGTGCGCAATAAACCTAATCCGGTTGGCCTGAAAAATTTTGTGTTGGCTGGGCCAGATGGTGTTGTGTACGATTTCATCGTCTATTCAGGAAAGGACACCTTCCAGGACCATGGACTAGGCGTGTCTGGGAATTCTGTGGTGGACCTCTGTCGTACAGTGCCGAGGGGGTCCAAACTACACTTTGACAGGTGGTTTACGTCCGTGCCTCTTCGCCAAGCACTTCTGTCGAGAGATATGTTTGCCACAGGAACGATAATGAAATCAAGGGTCCCGAAGAAATGTCCATTTGTGCAGCGACAAAGAGCTGCAAAAGAAAGGAAAAAGTGCAATGCAGCAGCTCGTAAGGAGAGATGAGAAAGTGGCTCTAGTAAGCTGGTGTGGCAACAAGCAGGTCCTCCTTGTATCAGCATCATCTGGTATCCATCCAGTGGATGTATGTAAGCGCTGCTCGAAAAAAGAAAAGAAGTACATTGACGTTGAGAGGCCATTTGTAGTTCGTGACTACAATGCTAATATGGGAGGGGTTGACTTGTGCGATAGAATGCTCTCGTACTATGCATCTCGAGCAAAAACAAAAAGGTGAACACTGCGGGTGCTAATGCACCTCTTGGATCTTGCATGTGTAAATTCGTGGCTCCAGTACAAAAGTCAAGCACTACTGGAAGGCACGCCCTGACGGAAAATAACTCAGTACATAGATTTTAAGCTTGAAATCGCACACTCATTGCTGTCTGCCAGCACTGCAGCTCGGGAACTGCATGGTGACAGTAGTGCATCAGAAGATGAGCCCCCGCCGAAGAAACGGGTTCTGCCCTTGCCACCTGTAGTATGCAGAAAAGCCAATGCCGATCATATGCAGGAATTTGTGCCTCTGCACAGTTCAGCACGCTGCAGAAACAAGAATTTTTCAAAAAGAAGTCGTATACCGTGTTCTAAATGTAACATATTCTTGTGTGTCGCTGCTGACAGGCATTGTTTTACCGAATTTCACTCTTCTAACCCTTTTGCATAATGTGTCTGCCCACTTGGAGTTTGTTGTACAGTTGTAGGGAGTTTCAGTAAAAATTTTATGCTTGTGATTCATCGTTTCAAGTCTGTTTCCAGATATGCCTGTGTATCGATTTTTTTGTGCATAGAGACATTTGATTACACACTGCTTGCTCAGGGCCCAGTGTATTTGAATATTTTTTACATTTCTATATCACCAAAGAGCAAGAAAATTCAGGTGATGCTTCAATATATAATAAACTGATGTCTCGGGTCTGTAGAGGATAAACTGAAACTAATTCGCTGTAAAGAGGGGTTTACAGCTATCGTTACAATATCATTTAGGATGGCAAGAGTTCCATAGAAAATCTGTGCAGCAGGATTTTAATAAGCTGTATCCTTTGGATAGCGTGTTCCACATTAACCCAAGCGCTGCCTATTGGTTGCGTTGTTAGGGAAAACTGCTTTATTCTTTATAGGTGGCGTCCACAAGGAACTCCGAATTCTAAAGTAACGTGACATCCACTTGGAGATGCCTTCCAAGAAGAAAACACCAAAAAAGTTTCCAAAACTTTGTTCGTGTTTTTCATAAACATCAAAAACATCGAATTCAAAATCAACTGCCAGCTTCCAGTTGAAACGGCCCTTCGCTGCTTGACCTTTTCCGGTGACGTAATTGGCATTGGTAGCGAGATTACCAATCATTCAGCTGAGCAGGTGCCATCAGGCTGATTGCAATCCGATACCACTGAAATCATAACAACAGATGTTTCTAGTGGCTGTTCGGCAGCAGTTTGCGAGGCGGAAGACCACACCGTCATCCAATTCCATGTTTTGTGACATGGTCTGGGATGGTTCTGGCATGGTTCCGTCCCAGGCTGAGATTGTGCCATCAACGCCACTGAAAGCTGTGGCTATCTCCTTAGTAGTAATTGGTCTGGCCGATTCACAGACAGGGCGATTCAGAGACATAGACCCCTGACCCCTGTGTCGTGGGCCCCTGAGTCCTTCGCGTATTTTTTCGGGGGCGGCGCGTGTGCGGAGGGTTGTCCGCGTGCTTATAACATGCAGAGACATGCAAAGAAGGGTCATACACAAAAAGTACGAGTGAAAATATATTTATTAATGCCAATTGTAATGCCAATCAAGTTGCGATATATTTATTAAAGCCAATTGTGCTGGGAAATGTGCCAATTGTGATGCCAATGAGGTGAAGGAGAAAAACCCAGCAGAAAAACCTTCACGACCTGTAACAGAGGAAACACAATACACATAATAAAGAATATACTTACTCATTGCCAATTTCACAGCTTCCATATGGGTATGACTCAACTGCATTAAAGAGATATCTCTTATCATCATAGGGCATGAGTGCAAGCTTAGTCGTTTACACTGTATACATACATTGGCGCTTACTACATATGGTCCTTTGTGGATGACTTACCTTCACACTATTAAACAAAACATCTTTATATACATCATGATGCAATTCCCTACGAGCAATACTTTTCTTAACACCTTTTGCTCTAGCAATTTGACTATCGTCACTCAATCGGATAGAATACATTTTTGCTTTCAGAGCAACCACCTCCTCAAGTATCCCACCTCCAGTCTCATCCTTGAAGTGGAACAATGCACTCTTGTTTTTATTGCTATAGAGTGGATGATCAATGGGATAGTATGAAAGATCGAGGTGATTATCTGCAATCTTTTTGATTTCCTCTTCATACTCTGACGTATGAAACACACCGATGATAGAATCGGTATCCGAATACATGATGGTGATGGGACAATTCAACTTTTCCAAGAGAGTGCAATAGACAAATTCATACATTACCAACTTACGATAATCTAAAATACAAAAACCAATCTGCAATGGAAAGCTACACTTTACCTTCCTTTTCTTCATCTCATACAACACGCAATTCTCAGACAAAATTTCAAATCGAATGCAGTCGTTCGAGGAGCTATATCTTTGGGCCTCTTCTTTGCTGAGTGCTATCTTAATTGATCTAAATCGCCTGGGGGAAAGGAGCGCCCTGCCATAAAGGGCATTACAGCTTAACTTTAGTATCTTCTTCTCAAAGTCTGTTTGCGCTGCAATGCGTCGCTTAATGTTCATTTCAATGTACGGACCAAAGACCATACCCTGACGAAATTTCAACACACTATGAATTTTGCTAACCCGCATACCTAACTTACAATACAGACTCAACAAACGATAATGTACAACATACTCTGTTTCATCATTACAAGTGAGAAGTAACTTACTCTGTGCTGCAGGTTTGTAATTCAATTGGTCTTTTAGAGCCAACTGATACTCAGACAACCAGCTTTCGTCAACCTTTTGCTTCATTGGAGCTAGTGGGAAATACCTGGTCTTCTGATGTAACTCCGGCGGGTAGACGAGGTCGCACACATAAATATAGCCATACGCTGCATCCTGAGGATGGTTAATGATGTCCAAACTCGAAAATTCGGATTCGTGCACCCACTCGAATCTTCCAATAGGCAATGGCAAGGTTTGGCAACCAGCATACAGACTGTTTGCATCCCAATAGGAGATGTAACTTTGCGGTTTCTCCGGGTCAAAGTTTGCACAATATTTGTTATTGGCAGCAGCATACCTCAATCCTTGTTGGCAAATACCACCTCTAATAGAAGACTCGATGGTTCGATACATATCTTCATCTGTAAGCAGCTCGATCTCGGCCTTTGTATACTTGAGAGCAGCCTGCCAACTGAATCCACGTAGACTGACAAAGTGCAGCACTTCCAATCCATATGTCTTCATAGAAAGCTGTCTAAAATGCTGCATAACATCTAAAAGGAGCAGGACATCACATTCCAAATAGATCATTGTATAATCTTTCAATGACTTGCAACCAAAATGGTCATATGTTTCCCAAGCGAAAGCATAGTCATCTTCGCTGATGTGTGTTCCATTCAAATCGTCATAAAAACCATCCATGGCCGGTAGGCATTCTTCATTGTAGACTTGAACGCTTTTGATCCAGGAATATGGGTACACACCTTTCCTAGTAAAACGGGCAAAGTCATTACCATACACTTGCTGTAGGCACTTAAATGCCTCAATTCCTTCCGACACCTTCAAACTATCCACCAAACAAGAAAGGGAACTATTTAAAAATTGCGTGGTGTCCCTGAATATGAGATTGCCATATTCAAAATTGCGAATCTTCTCCGAGCTCGTCGCGATGAGCCTGGGCGGGCATTTCCACTTCAAAGCATGGAAGCAATGTAACAAGGAGCTGATGTCGTACTGAAGGTTGTGGATGAGCACGGGAATTTTGCCATGATTGCTGCAACTGATGTTACATTCGTTACAAATGGTAGCCAAAAAGTTGCTGACACTGCTTTCACGACTGTGATCGTGATGACGAACCCCTGGCAACACTAAATAACACACCGCAATACTCACAGTGTGTTGCAGCGACATGTTTACGAGTTTCTTCTTCTGTGAGTTTAATGAGGGCAGGGCAACGACTGATATCGACCACCTTGTTATGAAAACGTAACAGGCAGTCGACACATCTGGAAGCGGCATCGGGGCCTAAATATTTTTCATTCGCGAGTATTTTCGAATCATAGGTTCTGATTAGAATGCAGCAGAAGGAACTCATAACATGCTTGTGCACGGCACTTTTCACGTTCGTATTAGGGTCGAGGACAGACTCTGTATCGAGTCCGATAATATATGGAAATGCAAACATGTGACCAAACTTGTTAAATTTTTGAACATTCTTACCTGGCTCAGGGAATTCCATCAAAAGCTCCTCAAAATTCCTGCACACTCTCCTATGTGACACTAGGTTTTCCTGTGTTCTAAATCCACTCGTAGACTTTTCACAAAAAAATCTATTTTTGTAACCCATCAATGTGCTGAAATTCTTCATCCCAAAAAAGTGATTATCGAATTCTAATAATTGAATTTTATCGTTAAATGTAAGACGTGGAACACGAGAAGTGTGGATACGCCCATCCTGATATGAGTACACATACACTTCAATTTGATTCCGTTCTTCAAATTCTGCAATCTCCGAATACGATGCCGGACCGTCGGGCCACCATTTGACCCGTGCCAATGGATTCGAATCGAGATCCACAAGATACTTACGATATGTTTTCCAGTCAATTGCACGCGCTTTTTGAGGGTGCAATAGCGCTAAAGTATTGTATTTGAAACACTCATTGTCGGGGCATTTTACATTTGTGAGTGTTTTCTTTCTTTTTTTCAATTCGGTAGGAATTACAGTATTACAGCCAATCTTCTTTTTTTCAATTGTGCTTATATTCAATTCGATTTCGGATACGTCCCGAGAGACGTAACCGCTACCTTCACCCTGATAATTTTCAAGGTTGCGCGCTAACTCGCTAATCATTTCATTTAGCGCAACCATTATATCCGTGAGACTATGAATTTCTCGCGACACGGCACCTAGAAAAGCAAAGTGGCTGCTCATCGAATCGCCAACTTGCTTTACCATCAATACTTTCACACGCATATAAAATTTAAAAGGTATGGGATGTTGTTGTAATATGGAAACTATATCGTGCTGGTAATGTACCAGGTATTCGAACGGATCCTCGACAAAGTCATCATACGGTGACGCGAACAGGACGTAACGTCCAAGGTACCCTTCAAAGGCCGCAGCGGTTTCAAAGAACGGAAAGTATGGTACGCTAACACCAGGATGAGCCACCGAAACATGTTCCGCGAGATCGTTCACAACAGGCTCTGGGCTATCAGGATTTTGCACGGCATCTGCCGGCGTATTATCATCAAAAACTCCATCCATCAAAACCTGATCAAATTCTAATCCCCACTCTTCATCAAACAAAGCAGGATCTAAATTTGGAACGTTAGCATCCTCCTCCATGCGACGAATTACCTCCTCAACGCAATCATACCCACAGATTCCACAGCGAGTCACTAGAAACAGACATTCCATAAATTAAAATAAGAACAATAAGCAAGAAGCGGACTTACTTTTCAAAGATCTCGGCTGCACACCAAAACAAATTTTTTGGCAAAGGAAACAAGCACTGCAACCAGGGCAACAGAACTTGGTGGAAAAACAACCCGCCAGCCACTATTTTATAGTAAATGTGGGCGGAACCGAAAATTGTATATAGAAAATCGTTAACCAATGGCATACTAAGAAAACCAATAGGCATCCTTTCCATCTCATTCTCTCCCAAATCAACGATGGAAACAGACGAGTGCTATTCACTCTCCCTGGAGGACTGTGAGTTTTTACAGCTTTTCTCCTCTCTTTCCAGTAACTTAAGGAGATTTTTGTTTTAGATTACCAGTGTCTTCTGACAGGCGACTTGCCCATTGTGCAAACATTGAAGACACCACCCAGAAGTTTCTTTATACAAAATGGTGACCATCTGAGACAATGTCGATGCGGGGGATTGATTTCATCGAAATCGTCAGACTGGCTAGATCATAACATCAGACCATTTCTCGGATGCCATCCCAACTCGGATTGAGTACGAACTCGGCTGAGAGATTTCACTTGACTATACAGTGGATGATGTATAAAGACCTGATGAAATTAAACTCGAACTTGAATTGCAACGGACCTGAGAGTGACTTCACACTCATATTGCGATGTTTACCGTATCAACTCAAAACAAGACGTGGACAACTAAGGAAAAGACTACAAAAGTTTGTCGCCGTGAAATGTGACTTGTTAAGAGGGGATACGACCTCCGGCGGCCCCATGTATTCTCTATGGGCAAAACAATGCGATCCTTTGCAGCTAATACTGAACCGAACTTTGGCCTTGTTCGATAGATTTTAGAATTTCAAAAAATTCGCATTGGAGACATTTGCAATTTTTTTTTGCAGAAGTTTTTAAAAACCTTACGAAAGCTGCAAAAAATTTATAAGTTCGGTCTCTCGCTTTTGGAAGTTCGTAGCTCGTTTACTGTAGCACATACGTGAAATGTAATCAGTAGCATTTACGCGGAATTCTTTCTTGAATATTTACGTGTCCATGTCATGTCTGTCCATGCCTCCAGTTGTTCACAATATTGAAAAAACTTAAGGTATGTACGGCTCCGTGAACTGCCCCGTCTTGCCATCGTACAGTAGCGCCACATTGCTGGTCAGAAGAGAACTTCATATAGTTCCGCGGAATGCAGTCACTGTTCTGGCACCCTATCCCAGAAGGGGTTTCCCCGGCAGCGGAAGCGCGAAATTGAGGTCGTGAAACCTGTCTGAAGAGATCCACGTTGAGTAGGTCGTCGCAAAATAATGGGAAGGCCTTGAGTGAGAATAGGGAGAATAGGCGGCATAGACCAGGAAAGGTTTGCTACACAGCCACACAATATTCGTCTCGCATCGCATGCACGTAAAAAGAACGGTAGCCGGTTAGGGGAGGTGAGGCACAATGAGACCGAGTGGTGTTATCATTCGCTCTCCCGATGTGTTGAAATTGGAAGACAGTTTTCTTTCTTTTTTTTAATGAGGTAATATCAAACAGTCAAAGACTGGATTATGGAAAGGCCGAAAAATTAGGAATTCCAAGAGGATGTCTGCGAAATAAATAATTTATGAAGAAAACGTTGAAAAAGACTCCCCGTAGAAATTCACTTTTTAACAGAACTTTTTCAAAAGAAGCTCTTTCTCTATCCACAGCTGTAAGATCAACCCCAGTACACGAGGGATGCTGCCAAAAAGTGGCATGCGCTGGACAAGGTCATACAAAGTTATTTTAAATGCATAAAAAGCATTTAGCACATTAATTCCCAATACCTGTCCTGAGCACAGCGTTGTGGATCTACCTGATGTAGCAGATGTAACTTTTCGAATATATATTTTTCCTTTCTTGGTGGCCCTCTCGCTTTCGATAGTTCAGTCTTCCGAGTTCTCGGGCTCGGGGTCCAATGATGGGTGTAACAGGGGTGTCACATATTACACCCAAAAGAAGGGTGCTTTTTGGGTATATTGACTCAAAAAAATGGCAAGTTCTGAAAAAAAAAAAAAAAAAGGCTTGCTCCCAAAATTCACGGAACACTATTTGCACTGATGTACTGCAACCTGCATTTGCAAGTCTGAGCGTCTTAGCTGCCTAGACTCTTGGAGACATGTTTACAAAAAGAAAGTGCCTGGTGGGTGATTGCCAGTGAATGACTTGTACTACCCACTCAATGAATTTTAGAGGAGATGGTGTCGCTCTATATATTTGGCAACCCGAACGTGATTGTCGTCGTGTACAATAACACAGTCATCTCTACTTTTACTTTTTGTTTTCTGCCTAAGTGATCGAAAGTACGTTATCTAAAGGGAAGTTTGGTGAAACGATTTATTCTCTGTATTAATTCTCAACAATTATATCCTACTTACTTTGTAGAGCTAATTTTTTATCGCAGTTGGAATAACAATTTCCGTATCTTGGCTTCCTTACTTTTCGACCTTACGGTAATTCGGTTTTCTGGCTTTCCGGCCTGCTGATAGTTCGGTTTTCTGAATTTTCAGCCTTCTGATCGTTCGATGTTTTAATTTTTCGGCCTTTTAAGTTTCGACCTTCTGATACCTTGTCTAGGTTTCGACGGATACATGTATGTTGTAAGGACCAAATTTAGGTTCACCTGCACATAGGCGCAAAGTAAATAAACTAAAACTGGGTGTCCGCCCATTTCATCGAAAATCGTTTGGTCGAATGCCGTTTGATCGACGCCGTTTGTTGGAAAGGCGTTTGTTTTGAAAGGAGTTCAAAGCTCCGTGGAGTGGGTCGTACGCACCTGTTTTTCCGTAAGTTTTGATTCGAGCATACGGTGCAGGCAATCAGTGTCCTCTGCTTTTTTATTTATTTGTTTGCTTTGTTCAGCCGAAGAGGGGAGGCCACTGGTTATTTTAAGACCTTTGTCATTTACGAACAGCACAGCTGAACAGCAGAACCTGAACAGCAGAAAAGTGGGTACAATCCGACGAATTACACATATTGAAGAATATGGCCTGACGTTGGGAGCAGCCGACAGTCTGTGCTTCTTCTGGGCACCCTTCTCATTGCTGGCGGGAAATTTAAAGGGAAAGTTCTGAAATCGGATATCCATATGTGTGCGAAAGCCGCTTGTCTGTGGAAACTATAAGAAGGAAATTTCGCCATGGTACAACAAAACATATTAAATAAACAGCATATAAAGCATTAGTTCCGAGTGGCTGGGGACTATCATCTCAATTTTTTTCTTTTACAAACCAATCAATCAAAACATTAGGAAGGGAGTTGTCTCAGGACAGAAGCCGCCGATATTTCGAACACAGACTGTTCTTCTGTTCTTCTGAGACTGTTCTTCAGAGACTCGGTTCTTCTTCAACAGTCTCTGTTCGAAATATCGGCGGCTGCTGTCCTGAGGCAACTCCCTTCCTACATCTCTACCGGTTCGCTGGATTTCTACCCATCTACAATCAAAACATTACTTCCCCTCATTTAGAGTATGCATCTGCAGTCTTGGATCTCTGCACATCCACGCTGTCCGAGAAAAAAAAATAAAAATAAAGAAGACAAAATGCAAAGGTCTGCTGCACGGCTTATCTTGTCTAGGTTTCGGAGGACTTATTCGGTTAATGTTTGTAGCGACAAATAAATTTAGATTCGCTTGCACACAGACGCAAGGTAAATACACTAAATCAGAATAGTCAGTTAAATACAAAATGCGTCCGCAAAATGTTCTAGTGTGAGAACTCGGCGCCAAAGAAAAATCAGCAGGTGAATATAAATAAGCGAGGGCCAACGAAATATAACATTTGGACTCCGCGCTGCGTCCAGAAAGTCAGACAAGCTAAGATAGCAAAACATCAAGAAGTCACCAGATGCAGTCCACAAAGGGACAAAAGGGAAGAATTGGCTTTCGTCGGGATCTCCTTCTTTCTTTGTAGCTGAGTTGACCTTGGCAACCCAAACATGACGTGAGATCCCTGCGTCTCAATAGTCAAGGAGGTCACACGTGTTTTTGGGACTACACAATCCTGCGGAGGAGTGAGTTATTTGTACTAAGGGTAATGGTTACAGCTTCCTCCAGGCTGAGACCCGTATGTTCGTGTGGCGCCATCTACGAGCGAAAAAATCGTGAATCGGAGATGCCGCCTCACTCGTATCCCCTCTTAAGACGATACCATGATGGTGAACAGATTTCACCGGTCATTATCAATGCCGGTTTGAGAAGACCGATCCTTCGGAATTATTACATTCAACATTCGCACTACATCGTCCAACGAAAAGAAGACGGATCTCGCAAGATAGTAAGTCTGGAGGATTATCTTCAAAGTGCTTGTACATTGAATAAATGAGATATTTTTTCTTAAATGAGGTATTCCTCTTCAGTCATTTTTATTACCTTGAGATCATTGTGTACTAGGTTTTTGTCAAATAATGACATAATGCTTTTGAGTGAATAATTCTTACAAAGACGGGAAGTAAATACGGAAACAAATAGGCCACAGTGGGAGCTGTAGAGACTCTGTATACACTTGTCACAATATTTGTCAACAGGTAGATCTAGCAGTTCCTCTTCAATTGGTGGTAGACCAAAGCTGTCCACATAGATGAAGCTATCATTTCGATCCATCATGTACAACAACCAATGCTCTCCCGGGCCGTCGTGTGGATGCGTATTAATGACAATGAAACCTTCTTCTTGAAGTGGCGAAACTCTGTCGACAGCGTAGTTTCCTCGATACATTCTCACAGTTTGAGGGTTCATTGTAAACAATAATTCAAGATCTAGAACGTCCATGATTTAATCCAAATGAACTGCAAGGTCAGCATTGACTGTCAATATCTTGGGGCTCTCACTTATAAGTTAAATCGACACAGCGTGAGGCAGTGGTTTTGCAAATTTAAGTTCAATTCTACAATTTCCCTTACGTATCGGATTAAAGTAGCCGCCAACGGACTCGTCTGCACTGAGGTTCCAATGCAATATGAATGAATTAGTTTTATAATTCTGATAACGCAGCTCGACGCTTCTATCATTCAGTTGAGATAGGAAATCATAATAGCTTCCTCTGCATAGGTCATTGTCCCAGTCGTATGTGAGTTGTTTTCGATGTCCGTCAATTGTTAGTGTTACTGAACTCACATTGAAATGTTCAAAATTGAGAGGACTCAGTTTGAAGTCACCCTGACAGGCGTCGGTCCGTGTCGTAACCATTGAGATCCGATCTGGAATGCGATCGGTGTATAGATTGTCGAAAATACCATCCACTGAGCCAGCAGTTATTGTCTTAATTTTGCTTTCTAAACCTCGCATAGTATAACACGCTGGATGTTTCTTCAGTATAGACTGGTGAGAGAGGAAAGTTGAGTTACTGACTTTGACTTTACGTAATGACAGTACTGCATTGTGTATCTTGATTTGATGTTGATGAGTTTCTCCTGGACCAGTCAATAAGCGATGCATGTCGCTGGCGTGCACAGCAGACACCCTAACATCCAATCCCGGTAATAATAGCTTAATTTGATCTGTCAAATCCGTATTAACACGCATGACAACTTCAAATAGGTTGCCCTAGCAAAAGCAAATATGTAATGCTGCAGACATTATCTAATTCTAGCACACTAGTTGCTTTGAGTGTTCTCAGGCTCCTGAAATGGAGCTACCTTGTGCGTACGCTGTGCCATTTTGGCAAGAACATAAATCAGATTGCCTTTGCTTTTGAAATTGGCCCTTCAGTGCTCCACGTGACTGCAAGAATGGTATCCCCTAAACAATAGGCAACAATAATGATTTCTACAATGTAATGAGCTTTGTAAAACAACAACTTTATTTGAAAATATATTCCAAACGCCGGGTGACGACCTTATAATGTAGCATCCTTTACTGCAAACACCGCTTAACATAACGACTAAAAACGGAGCGTAAACGTTTTGCCGCCTATCTGGATGGCATCATCAGTACCATAGTATCATCAGTGGTGAAATGGGGTAATCAGCCTTGTAAACAATTTACTTGGCAATATATTTATTTATCTGTCATAGGTTGAAGAACCGTGTGGTGTTAAATAACGGAGGGACGTGTAATTATTCAAGACCGATCACCTAAAGGCCTTGCTTCACGCTTGATTAAAATGTGATGCATATGTAACCTGAGGAATGCTGCATGGTGGCGATATGATAGGTTCTCCTCACGAATTGTTGGCATGGTTGCGGTTAGTCAAGAAACTGCATTACCAGTTAATGGTAGCAAGATCAAATTTTAATGGGGCTAGTTTGGCCAACAAGCAAGCATAAAACACAGTGCCAAAAGCCCTCACAAAATGAAAAAAAATACTGCATCACCGTGAACCCAGAAATCAAGACAGTTTAAAATGCTGTGACCGAATTATGTTACTTTTGTCTAAATATCCTTTTCTAAAGCCATGCTGGAAATTTAAAAAAAAGAAATTTATAGACTCAACGTGGTTAACAACGTGCTGGTATATGATGTGTTCCATTAGTTTACAGGGAACCCTAAAGTGGAGCAGGTTAGTAGATAGAAAGAGCATAGTTGACACCTCTTATGAGGACATAAATTAGCTTGTGACCTATGGCCATGACTGAGACACATACAAAGCACCTTTCACACAGATTAACGCATCTTCGTTCCAGCACTTCCACCTTTCATCACTGTTGTTCATCACTGTTGAGTGGTCTGATATTCTTGTAACACAGATCTTAATTGAAATGCAGGTGCATAAGGGATGCTCTGAAAGAAAAGCGTTTGGTTTTAGCCCTCTTAATGTTTCCAAAAACAAACTTCACAGTGACTATTCTTCTGAAATGAGCAACTCCGGAACGAAAGGAAAAACTATCTATGGCCACATCATTGTATCCAACTGAAACATGACACTTCAATTGAATAATGGCAGTTAAAGATGATGACCATGATGATTCAATTTTAATGGCGCATAAACAACTCGGGCTATAGTGCGCCATAACCATGGGGAAATTGTGACTATTAAAAATCAGACGATTATACTAAAACAATATAACGAAAAAAATTAGTGGAAAAAAAGGCATAAACAATTGTTTGCATTGTGTGGCTGGTGTCGAGTTTTCCACACTAGGTGTTCAATAATAATGTACGTAAATATGCTATAGCATCAAAAGTACAACGATATACACACTCAATATGTGGTGGGGATATGTGAAACCAACATAACACATACTTACATTTCAAACTTCCTTGAAAAAGGCAGTTCAGGCATGTCGGATTTGTTAGACTCGATGCAAAGCCAGTAAGCACAGTGTGGAATGACTGATTCATCTTTCGAAAGCAGAAGTGCAGAGCCTACGACCTTTCGCCATCTGAATGCTTCAGAGCGGCATAGCCTAGTCAGGAGCCATCAGATGGGTCACAAAAAGTATAACTGGGTTCCTGAAGCGGAGGGTTCTGTGGGATACGTATAAGAAAGCATACGTGTTACAGAACAGCTACGAGAATGATCGAATGCACTTGTATTGTTTGAGTGCGTGGACTTGTAACTGAAAAATAAATGCGCTAACCTTGTTGAAACTGCTTCCGTCAGAACCACACGATAGCACACTTTGTTTCTTTAGATGAAGGTTCAAAGAATTCAACTCCAGCATTTGCAGTACATCATCAGGTCCCGATGCTCCTTTGATATGCAGCAGACAGAATTTCGCTGAGGCGAGTGACTGTCGTAGCGGTTCGTTGCTTTGCAGCAGATCAAGAACAGTACGCCGCAATGATAGGTGAAACGTTCAGATTATGGCGAACAACTCCAACACCAAATACAATGACCCGAAAAAGGTAGGATGAGCCGGGAATCACACAAGTTCGCAAGCTCCTCATATGGCAGCCATTACAGCTGACCGGATACGGAACCATATGGAACGCAAGACAACACAACGCAGATTGAAAAAGCAATCGCAATACCTACTGCATGTGTTAAATGCAAGGTATATTTTTCTTTTTGAGACTCTGTAACAAAAACATATTAACATATAAATGACATTTCATAAAGGGAATTGACAGAGTATTGTGTGACCATGTGACGCGTTTGAGCCAATTCTGGGTGTTGCCAGTGGCCCTCATGTTGACGTCATGTTGATGGTGGGCCGTGGTGGATATTCTATATAAACGTATGTTTTCTCGGTTTGACGCTAGGCGTGCTCTACTCGGATGAAGTCGAATGTTTAAAATTCGAGTTTGGAGAAACTGTGGGGTTTTAATGCGTGAATTTTCGCATGGAGAGTCCGTGTTGGGTGCTCTATCGACTGCAAGTACGAAAGAGCTCCCACAACTTCTGGTCAGAGTCCCTTTAAGAGAACTCAGTGAATCGCTGTAGATGATCGAAGACTTGATCTGACGGTCTAAGATGAATCTAAGCGTCAATTTATTGCATATAGCTCTGCAGTAAAAACTGATGCAGAGTTTGGAAGCCGCTGTGACTTCGTGTAACATTCAGTAACCACTGCACAAGAAACGGATGCGTGTGTCTTTGACCCATCGGTATAAAAAGCAGTGTGATCTCCAAAGCTTTCGGCTACATAACTGAATTCTTGTTCGAGCACACATGGCGGAGTGCCATGTTTGTTATATCTAGCTAAAGAGTAATTGCATTCTGGAAGTACGTCCCACGGCGGAGCTCCCACACGCGCTTGCAAAAATTGGGGTGTGATACTCAATGAACTCATACGTTTCGATTCCCTGTACTTCTCATTAAAAAAAAAGAAGAAAGAAACAGGTCTAAACGAGCATGTTGGTTATATGGAGCCAAATTTTACAGTGTGTCCACACTTACTGCATTCAGAATTTCTCACAAGACAACCTGCCGCGAGGCAGCCGGTGTCATTCTTTGAAGACATTGTTGCAAACAGGAGCAAGTTTGCTGTGCCTGTTTCTCTGTTCTACCATATCGGATGTGCGATAGCTGGTCTGTACCTTCTGTTATCAAATATTCCTTTATTTATTTATTGGTATTTTTATGGTGCCCATTAACAGCAGTTGCCTAGGTGATGGTGCACCCCAAATACGAAGCGAGTCAACAACATAGTAGAAACTAGTAAAGGTAATAGTGGCACGTCTAAAAATGGAAAAATACTCAAGTACAGAAATACAGGGTCAGAAACAGAGGTAAATGTGCACTCACAACATATCAAAGTCAACAGAAAATCACACTAGAGTTGCAATTTTAAAGATGAAAGATTTAAAGTTCGCAAAAATGTCCAAATCGCACTCACGAGAGGTAATATTAAAATTAGCCATAACACGTGATAAAGGACAGCTACCACAATGCCTATCGACATGAAATGCGTGTGAATATCTAAGCATCTTCACTGGGGCGTTAAAATGGACGAGGGAGAGAAGTGTTTGGGCAATCAAATCTAGAATGGGTTACATTATATAAAAAACAAAATCGTGACACCTACGACGAAGTGACAACGTTCTAAGTTTAAGTTTATTAAGCAAATGATAATAAGCACAACATTTATACCTCCACGTTGAAGGGCATAGAATCTTCAGGGTGATCGACGCTGAGAAAGGTATGGCTGCGGTATTCTCAGCCTACTGGCTGTTTCAAGCAAGGTATTGCAACAAGATCTTCAACACGATGACCTTCATCGAGCGTCATTGGTACAAACTTCATACGACAAAGCCTAGAGCAGTTGTCATAAAACTTGTGAAAAAAATAGTAGGCGCTTTGTAGTGTGCCCATTATACCATGCCCTCCTTGCTAGTGCCTTGCGAGATTTTTTGGTTCTTTTTTTTTAATTTTAATATGTGCAGGTTGCTATGATGCTGCTCATTCGTTGTCCTCTAAAGAATCGAGGCAGAGAGATCTGCCAAGCTTTATATACCTGCATTCCCTGCCCTTTACATTAAGTCTAGTTTAGATGTGACATTGTGCATTATACGGTGTGTCCAAGTTAACTGTCAAAAAATGTTTAAAGAATTGATATATATCTTTTTCCGGGATTGCAATATGGGATGTTCTGAAGGGCACTCTTTAGGAAGGCACCAGCAAAATCCTGAGTCAATATCTTAATTAGCTTTTGATAATGAACTTCTGGATTATAAAAGCTACAAGGTTGTCCCCATGAGAACTCTGATTCCTTCCAACACCTGATACCATTGCCAGTGTCTGAAGAAAAATCCACTTGATGGGTCAACCGCAAATCATTTGTGAAGAGGTCTCCTTTTTTTCCCCTTATTTCCCCTATATCTTCAGAAATGTCTTATCTTGACCTTCCATATGAGAGGGTGAAGGAGCACACTCTTGCCTTGATTAAAAGGAAAGGACTGAAAGAAAGAAATCCATGATAAGGGCAGTTCACAGTTCTGATAGTGTCACTCAACACACCTTTTTCTTTTTCTTTTTGTCTCTACGACACATGAGGCAACACAGTGCCTCTTCATCCTCTCACATTGGGGACCAAGGGAAAACATGTTTGCAGATGCACAATACGCAAAAATAAAAAAAAATGATATTCCTTTGAATTTTTTGCAGATGTGTATTGAACGTATTTTTCTTAAAAACAGCAGTGACATCAGTGGACCAAAGTGACCAGATGTTGTCTTCGGGACAGCCTCATAGCTCTTCATTAAAAAGTTCATTGTTGAAAGTTAATGAAGACATTGCCTTAGGAGCTTACTGGTGCGATCATAAGGAGTTCCCTGCAGCATATCCTATATTGCATTTGATTTAATCTCAGGGAATATATATATATATATATATATATACACATGTTTACAAAAATTGTTCACTGTTCGCTGGGACATACTATGATCAGTTGTGCTAGTCGCGCAAAACATTAATATGGGGCTGCAGATGTTACGATGCACAAGTTTTTCTTTCATTTCAGTGAGTAAGACAGATAACAAATATATTTCATGCTCACTTTGCATATATTTTATGGAACCTGCAGCAATTGTCATTAAAGTATCCCAAGTCTCCATTTCTTGATATGATACTGTTTTATGTTACTCACAGGGTTGCCAATTATGCCTTACCGTGCAGTCTGTAGACATGTTGAAAGTGTTATCTGTATTCTGTTCCTTTCACTTCAAGTCTTGCGGCCTCTGGTTATATACTCAGTTGTCCCAGTCCAGCAAAACATTGCTCTTGGACTGCAGATGTTGCCATGCAGAAGTTTTTATCTCATTTGGGTGGATTGGCAGCTGATACTTCACGCTCACTTCGCATACATTCTATGGCACTTGGAGCAACTGTAGTTAAAATATTTCTAGTCCCTATGTTTTAATATAATTTTGTTTTATATGCTACTCGCAGGGTCGTCATGCTTACCATGCAGTGTGTAGACATTTTATTGGAGGTATTGTCAGTGTATTCAGTTCATTTTATTTCAAGTTAGGGAGTCTCTGGTATTTTCTATATTTTACAGTGACTAATTTTTTTATTGCAGTGTGTGCAGCTCTAGTCATGTGAATAAATAATATGCCTGTTATTTTGTCACTTGCCTTGCTCCTGACCTCCACATAACACCCTTACTAAAGGGTGTTATTGCACATGGGGGTGTAGACTTACACCAAAAAGGGAGTCAGTTAGGGTACCGCTGGATTACACCCAAAAGGGAGTTTTATTTTTTAGAGTGTACCCTCAAGCGGGTGCTTTTGGCAAAACTGACACCTTGTCCTTGTCGCACGTCATAGAAAACGTCATCTTGACGTCATGTGACTTTGTTTACATGTCGTTTTGCCGCTTACCGACGTCTTTCCGTCATCATAAAGCCAAGAAGTGAACGTACCTTGCCAGCGTTAACTATGTGGTGCTTCTTCCGCAACGTAGTGGCCCGTTTCTCCTTAGTTTAAGTACAACGCATGCTCAGTGAGTCTTAACGCGCGATCGTCAACAGTACGAGGCCTTATGTGCACAACTGCGCGTTTTACTGCGAGACTGTCAGATAAAAATAATTACCGTGATCGAAAGACATCCAAAACGTTGCGCAGAAACAACAACCACATTGTTTACAAACGGTTTGGCCGCCGATCATGGGCGCCGCCATCTTTAAGGTCACGTGTGCCTTGACGTTTGCTGTGACGTGCGACGAGGACCTGTCCAGGATGCATTGTGTTCACCCAGCACGCTTTGGTCTACGAAGCAATACATTGGATGCCACCCCTGTGTTCCAGAACGTGGAAAGCTGAGTTGTCGAGTTCTAGTGAACGTTACAATGGGATTGTCACGTATGTTGACTGTTTCGGACAATGTGTATCATCTGCGGGAAGTTGTTGGATGTAAGACGTACTCGGGCATTGTAGAATGTGTCATGGAATATATGTATACTTATTTGAAGAACTCTCAAGTCTCCAGAAGGTCAAGTAACGACTCTCAAGTGTGTTTATTGCACCCGTAGCAAAAGTATACTCACAAAAGAAGCCTTTTATGATAACATGGAAACTTTATCAATACGATGTTGGAGTGGCACATTTCATTATAAGTTTTCGTGATTTATCTGATGTCAGTTTGGGCCATTTGCAAATACTTCTTTTGACCCATGTGTCAGGTACTATTTCAACCGTATTTGTTCCACACGTGTCCTCCTCCAGGATTTTTTTATATATTTTGGTTATGGCGCTTAATTATTAAGGGCAGGGATGCGTACAATGTTAAGCTTTTGCTACATCAGAAACTTGCAATGTATAACAATTGAAATTATAATTGCAATAATATGCTTCACTAATATGTATTCCTATTCCTAATATACTCCACTATAGCCGCTGCGAAAGCTTCGTACCTGTCCCTCGCTCGCTCTAATGCTCGCTGTTGTGGGGAAGCCGTGGAATGACAACGTGCCTCTCACGAAACCGGAGTTTCACCATTTTTCTTGCAGCTGTAGTCGACCAGTGCTTTAAACCAGAGAGTTGCGATACAATGTAGGTGCCTAATTTAGATTATGGAAATCGTTGCGTGTAAAAATCATCTAGTTTGCAGAATTTTCTTCCTATGATGCAGACATCAATTCTTGTGCGCACCGTGGCAAAATTTGAAATCAAAATGATTCCACCAACAACTTCGCAGCAGTTGTCTCCTTCCTTCAAAGACAGGATAAACTCTTGCATTTTCGTCACCTTGCATTCGGGTCCACCACATTCAGATACAAGTGGGCCTCCAGAGTGAGGTTGATAGAAAACGCGTCCCTGTTCCTTCAGTTTCGCAGATACCAAGGTGTGTTGCCTTTCCGAGAGGTGGTTAAACAGCTCCTCAAGAGGACACTGTTTTTTGCGAAGCTGCCTTTTCAAGAACTACATGTTATTCTCGAAGGGGAATGCGCTAAACATGTCAAGGGAACCCTTAAGGGGCGGTCACACTGGTAAAACATTACACATCAAACACGAACACCCTCCAAACATGTTCGTTTATACACTCCTGGTCACACTCATCATACACGTCCGAAACATGTTCAACAACCTCGTTGTATAACCAGTGTGACCAGACTGTCATACAAATGTATGATACGACAACGTTTAACAACATGTTGTGAAACGTGTTGCGATGTATTTGGACACCGTTCAAAAGCAGCAGTGTTCCGTGCGACGATTTTAAGTGAGATAAAAAATTGCGTCACATCACTGTGACATTCATTTATATATTTACGAAAGCATGTTGCGTTTTGGAAACCATGTGACAACAGGACAACAGCTAATGGCTAAAGACCCCTGACCGTCCAGACGACTGAAATGGCGAGCTCTTTTCCGGCGCACTTGGAGGCCGATCTGATCACTTTGGTGGAAGATCGGCCTGCCTTGTGGCAGATTAAACATCACGATTACCTCAAGGGCGATTCCACGCGAAATGATCCAGCGGACCTGCTCGGCCCCCACAAAACGATCAAGAATTTTTACGAAAATTATTTTAGCAGTCCCTAATAGTGCAAAACGACACATCACGAAACATTTCTTCCCAAAACTCGATGTGACGGGTGCTAGGCACGAGCAAAGTTTGCAGCTCTGGCGAAAACCGTGCCTGGCGTGAACGGCAGGTGCGGCTCATAGAAAGCACCTAGAACTGTGCGGCTTTCTTTTTTGCATAGAGGAAGCTATGCTCTACACAGCATCCAAATCGCGGTTGTCATGCTGTAATCGGTGCAGGTATACAAAGGCCGGAAGTTTCGCAATTTTCCTCCTACTTCGCGATTTTTTTGTGGAGAATCAAACCAATAAATTTTAATGAATATTTTTTCCCGTCATGGCCCCAAGGAAAGCTTCAACAGGAAAAATCGCCAGACACGTAGCTTTCATAGTCATTGCAGGAAAAAAGGAGGAAGTATGCGATTTTTCCAAAATTCACTACAATCGAGCGTAAAACACGCAATGAAGAGGTCGTAAGAGACGTCGGAAACCAACCCAGTTTTATAGAACGAGCCTCCCTCTACAACATATTAAAAAATCTCGAGGGTGTTTTTTCGTATACACGGGAAAATATATATATATATATTTTTGTAGTAGAGGGTATTACGACCACAGTGACCCACGTTGCATGTATCTAGTGGGTGCTATATTTGTTTCTTGGGCTCCTGTCTTAATTCTTTTTACTTTAAATTTTTCTCTGGTCTGGTTAGGTTTTAATGAGCAAGCAATATGCTGTGGCACAGACTTCTGCAAAGTTACCATAGTCTTTGCTTCTGTAGCATAACACGCGTATTGCAATCCTGCGTGGTTAAGTTTATGCCATTGTTTCCGGTGTGCACGGTGCCGGCTACGGAGATTGGGGATTAGCGGTGATAGGCAGGTCTAAGTAATACTGTTTGTCGTGTGAGCTAAAGCCCTGCGCGGATGAGCTTTTTCACATCCGCATCCTATCCGAAAAAATCCGTGTTTGCCACGGCACGCAGCAATAGTTCAGTTTCTATGCTCGATATATCAGGCCAATTTTCCAGGAAATAAACGTTATTTCCCGTCAGCACAAAACAGCAAAAAAAAAAAAAAGAAATGGCAAAAAAAAAAAAATGCTGTCACAAAACTTCATCCACACGGGCGACTTTCTCTCTCTCGTTCTGATAGTGAAAACCCCGGAGCGGCATAGCTTTTGTAGCGACGACAGGTCCTGAGCGTCCACGATGCTACCAAAGGATACAGGACAGCAAGTACAGATTTAGCTTCCACGAAAGATTATACGGCACCAAGCACAGCAACACATTTTCCACCAAACGGGATAAGTAGAGTTTATTGCA
Organism: Ornithodoros turicata; assembly: GCF_037126465.1. NCBI lineage: Eukaryota > Metazoa > Arthropoda > Arachnida > Ixodida > Argasidae > Ornithodoros > Ornithodoros turicata. Next base: position 43,967,788 of record NC_088203.1, on the reverse strand, counting down.
AGTGAAACGCAATATCAGCGCCGAACGCGCGCCTCGGCTCGAGACGCCAGAGATCCCTTTCCGATGCGCGAGCGGCTTTCGTACACCTCGTACTCTGTTCTGTACCTCGTGTGAAGCAAACTGATGGCGCAATCTCGCGGTTTATCCGAGTCTGACGCGTTCCTGATCCGGCGCCATCCGCGTCCGATCCGCAGATCACAACAAGCGTCCATATTTCATCCGAACCCAGAAGTTTCTTGCGGATATCTGCGGGTATACGCTTCCATACGCGAATGGTGCAAGGCTTTATATAGCTGTGAGCCTCACTGGAACCTAGGACAGCATGGACGATGAACCACCACCACGAGATTCCGTCGTTTCCACTACTGCCATGCAAATGACTTTTTTGCACGTTCGTCTTTTCCTCTTGCGTTATAATTTGTTAGACCTTTCGTGGTTAATATTTTTTATGAATGGTTCAGCATTTAAATGTGATTAAAAGGGAACTTTCATCAACTGAACATGCATCTACGCGCCTATGATATTCATACTGGTGAATTGGAACTCCACAACGCTCAACTGGAGTCATGTTCCTTTGGTCCGGGTGGTTGTCATATTAAAAACCAACCAGAAAAAAAAATCGGATATACGAAGAATTAAAATGGGAGCCCAAGAAACAAATCTAGCACCCCATCGGGTACATGCAACGTGGGTCAGTGTGGCCGTGATATCCTCTACTACAAAAAAAAAAATTATTTTCTCCTGTATACGCAAAAACACCCTCGAGATTTTTTAATATGTTGTAGAGGAAGGATCGTTCTATAAAACTGCGTTTCAGGCGTCTCTTCCGACCTCTTCATTGCGTGTTTTACGCTCGATTGTAGCGAATTTTGGAAAAATCGCATACTTCCTCTTTTTTTCCTGCAATGACTACAAGAGATACGTGTCTTCCGATTTTTCTTGTTGAAGTATTCCACGAGGCCTTGTCAAGAGAAAATATTCATTAAAATTTACTGTTTTGATTTTCCACAAAAAAATCGCGAAGTAGGAGGAAAATTGGGAAACTTCCGGCCTTCGTATACCAGCACCGATTACGGCACGACAACCGGGATTTGAACGCTGTGTAAAGCATGATTTCCTCTATATGCAAAAGAAAATCGCACACTTCTAGGTGCTTTCTATAAGCCGTAGCTGCCGTTCACGCCAGACACGGTTTTCGCCAGCGCTGCGAACTTCGCTCCTGTCTAGCACCCGCCACATTGCGATTTGGGAAGAAATGTTTCGTGGTGTGTCGTTTTGCACTATTAGGGACTGCTAAAAAAAATTGCGTAAAAATTTGCGATAGTTTTGTGAGGGCCGAGCAGGTCCGCTGGATCATTTCGCGTGTAATCGCCCACAAGAGAGATGTTCGCGAGAGATTGTTTGGGGAAATCGCGCTTCAACTTGGAGTGGAGGGTGAGTATCCGTTTTTAACATGACCCAAGCGTGTATGCTCATTTTCTAAATTATTCCAGTTGCCGCTGTAAAGCCAAAATGGAACTCGCTCCGATCGGCGTTTGCCAGCGAGCAACGAAAGACATTAGCGAAGCGGTCAGGGGACGGCGGAGATCAGACGCACGTTTCTTCGTGGACTCATTTCAAGAGGACGAGCTTCATCGCATCCGGGTATCCAAGGAGCGGTAGCGACTCGAGCCTCCCGAGTCGTCATCTTCCCCCCTTAACCCCGACTCCCGCCGTTCAGGTATGGACTTCACGTCATTGAGTGGCAAGATATGAAGGCAGAAAAATAGGCGATGTCAAGTTGCCGCCGGTGGTGAGTAAATCAAAGAGTGCTATTAAACGGTAGTAACAACTTATTTATTTACACATGGTTACCATGTGTAAATAAATAAGTTGCTGCTACCGTTTAATGTCACTCTTGGACGAATAATGGCAGTGAAACCATTTTCACGCAGTTTTATCAAACTTGTGTTTAGAAATGATATGGGAACTGGAAAATTAAGAGAAGGGAGATTCCCTTTGTACGTTCCTTCCAACCTCTAAACAACTTTGTATCGCGTTGCAATTGTTTTACCAAAATTCATATTTTTTTACTTGCACCACATTTAATTATCACTTTCTGCAAACAGCTGTTTTCGTCTTTGCACCTTCCCTCCCATTTTTAGCGACTGATCGTATTGCTAAGTGACAATTGCACTAGCAACAAGCAGTTGCAATGTCATATCAATATAACGCACACAAAGCATTTTATTTTACTGTGACAAATTTTGCTGCAACTAGCTTCTTACTGAAGCATTTTCGCTCCCTGTTTTCTTTTTTGCTGCTTGCATCAGTGTCATAATTGTGTGAATTACTGACAGAACACAGCAGAATCCTTCTGTTGAGCTGTTGGAAACTGCTGCTTTGGTTCCAACTTGACATTGCAGTAGGAGCAGCGTCGTCACCCTTGGGTCCAGCAACAGCTGACATTTAACAGTTCTACTTCACGCTGGGCACTTGGTATGCTACAACCAATCATGCCAATCAGCAGTTAGTGAAAAAGAGTGCTTCTTTTAAGGCAATTTATTTCATGCCTGACCATAGCAGGCACTACGTGAAGTGTCCAGAATAGTTATTTTTCTTACTACTTTCCGTTGTCCAGAATACTTTCTGCTAGTTACAGATAGGCTATCAGTGACAAGCAGTTTTTGTGTGTGCAAAGAAAGAGTCTCATTTGTAGTCTTTTTATATTGTTTCACATGTTAGGCTCTACTGGAGTCGACACAAAGAAGTGTTGCAACTGTTGACGATGATGATGAACCACATGAAGTCGGTCGTGTCCTGATGGAGGAACCTGAAGAGGACCTTGAGCCCGTGGCCACGCAGTCGACTAGTGTCCAGCCCATTAGTGCCCGTGCAGAGCAAAATGGCTTTTCTCCAGTGAGCACACACGGCGCACAACCTCGCAAAAGGACTCGGATGGCTACAGAAGAGTCCCCAACGGTACTGGAGCGACGGACAGTACTCTTGCAAGCAGCAATCGATAGACTGAACCGGCCGGCTGCTACCTGCCAAACACATGAGGTCGATGATTATGTCAAACGGCTAGCAAATGTGTTGCGCCGCGTTCCATCTAGAGTGCAGCGTGAAAAACTATTTCACGCGTTAATGACTAGGGCACTCAACACAGTGTTTGAAACGACAGACTTTGGCATAGAGTTTCGAACCACTTTGGATCTACAGTGCTCTTTTTTTTTTGCGTGGCTTGGTTGTGTTCAGCAACATGTTGTCAAACACGTTGAGATGTATTTGGACAGTGCTCAAAAACACGGGTGACAACGGCAGGCGTTTCATGCTCAAATAAACATTTATCTATAATTTTTCCAAAATAGAACTATGTTGCGAAGTTGTGAAGGATGTGATTTCGCGAAACAAGGGTTAGCAACATTGAAGAAGGTATATCGGGGAAGGAAGCGTGGTGGAGCAGCAATTAACAGGCTGCTGTGGACAGATCATCCCGTCCTGCAACGTAGATACATATACAGCAAATCTCGGTTATAACGAACCCACTTATGACGATTATAACGAATGCATCGAATGGCAATATTTCGAATGCTGTCAAGGCTGTATAATGAACTTCGGATATAACGAACAGGTTGCGCATGACCGCAGAGTTTGTTATAAACGAAATTTACTGTAATATGCGATACAGCATCATGTTCCCACACACCTGCTTCACTCCAGTCCAGTCCCTGAGAAGAGTAAAATATCCGTTTGGGGAAGCAAACGCTACTAAAAATCTCCATAGTATTTAATAGCGTCAAGGACCAAACTTGGAGGTGATTTTCAGGGGTAGTCTCAGTAATGTGAAATTGTAATGTAAAAAAACTTCAAATAGTAGCTGCTGTGCAGAAGGTGCAGCTCTGCTCATTTCGTATCACTGCGAACAGTACGTGTAACAGAAGCTGCTCACGACGTTTATGTTTAAGAAATTAACTAAGTACCTTTTGCTCCAGTAAGTGTAACCAACTTATTAACTATTCAAAGTAAATTTTCCCAAGGGTGCAAAAAAAAAACTAAAGCATACATTGTTTTGTCAATTGTGCAATCACAGATGGAAGGTGTGAGTGAAACAGTGACCTGATAGCCAGCCATCACAACAAACACCACAAAAACTTAATTTGGATGCCATTGAAGCTCGCTATCTGTAAATGTTACCTCGATACCCTTGAAGAGTAACATTAACAACCCTGATAGTGCACTATCAATACGGTGATAATGAGTATTAGACAACTGAGACCTCTAAACAAGCTTTTGGATGGTGAGTGCTTAAATTGTTCAGAGTTCGCTGTAGCTGGGGAAAAAGTGGGGAACCAGCCTTGACCTCTCCGGGAAGTGCTCCTGTCTTTCCACATAACTTAATTAAGTTTCCGGAGGCTCACCTGTTGCGAGATGCCTCAACGTGACAGCGAGAAGTTCTCCTGGAGATATTGCCGCTCGGAAGTTCGTGTCTTGCTTCTGGATATATGGGCGAACCATGTTAAGTAGATACTCGAACGTCGCCAAGTCCATGCGCAGGTATCTTCTGTATCCGTCGTGATCTTCGACCGCCAGCTCCCGCATTAGATTTTCATAGCAGGTCATCTGGGGCCATCGCAATAGATACGGCTTTACCCAGACGCTGCGTCGTTTGGGACGCTGACCACGGCTGCCAGGCGCTTAATTCTTCCTCTGCTTCCAACAGAGCAATAGCTGCAAGGGCGAGCTCACAGTTTTCGTCATCCACCAAGATCTCTGTTGTAAATAAGGGGAGAAGAATAGCGTTCGCGCGGTACCACGGCGGCCCAAAGCAACGTCTATACCCATGCGATATATGCACTCCTGGCACTATACGCTACCGCATTGACACTCACCATTCCTGCTTGGATGACCTGTCTCGAGATTCATCGGCTTGGAATGTGGTTGCGATGTCACAAAAAGGCGTAGCAGAAGGATCAAATCGCAGGACCAAGCTCGAACGTGAAAAGAAGACCGATATATCACGTGCGCGCCGTGCCAGCCGTGCTGCTGATTGGAAGCAGGTTGGTGACGTCTGCTGACGCTAGTGTGCAGGCGTCATATAGGCGTTGTGTCATCGTTGTGACCAGCGGCGGAAGCTTGTTCGCGCTGAACATGTTTGAGCCGTGTTCGGTCAAACAACAGCCGTGCTTCGGCAGAACGGGGCAGACCGTTTCTTTGAGGCCTGATACTGTGTCCACCAAGTTCGACTTCCCCAAGCACCTCCAGAAAGTAATAATGCATGAGTCATTTGTAGAGGCCGGATTTACATGCACTAAATGCTGGTTGAACACACATGCATGAAAAATACATTAAACTTGCTCAAAATATGCACATCTAGGAATGCACTTGCATGCATTTAAAACACGCAACACATTCGCTAGGGCAACAGTATCTTACGTTATGCAGTGTACAAAAAGCATGCAGAGTTGAAAGTATGCATTTGCATGAAAATCTGGCCGCTATGAATCATGTTCCCTAGTTTCAAGCGATGGTTGCTGATTGGAATCAGTACTGCATGAACAGCACCTTAAAGCTGCAGCTGGTCCAATATACACTCCTCACTCAACACTCCTGAATTATGCATTCATATGCAGTTAAAAGCCACTGCATATTGCATAGGACAATACTAAGATGGGCAAAAGCATATAAAGTAAAAAAAGTATTGCTTGAAAATTTTGCCTTACAAACTCATATTAGCGGAATACACAAACACACCAGCCACATGTCTTTTTGGTCCAGCATGTTTACTTAGAGACAATAAATAATTTTTCAACCTCGAATGTCTAGTCTTTATTCTTCCTGCTTAAGTTTGCGGAACATATGTTTGAATATAGCCCAAATGAAAACCATGTGATCCGTCTGATCAAAGAAGTTTCCCAGTGCTACAGCAGGCAGAGAAGGTGACAGCCAGGCCTCACCTGCGAAAGAAATGGTCAAGGTTGATCATATTCAACAACCGGTAATGCACTCTGCTTACTTACCTGGTTGACTGCTTCAAACTTGCCTTTGCAACTGGACTTTTGATACTTTGGTCTTGGAGCTTTCACTACTAGGCCTTGCAACCTAGCCTTTTTATCACATATTCACTCTACCCCTAGTCATTTTGAACTGTCTTTACCGCCATTTACCTTCCTAGTGCACATTTTTCTAGTCGATATGTCTTTACCGTCATATAGCCTTTATACCACATACTTGATCTCACTCTTGTGCTTTGGAAGTGCTTTACTGCCGTTCGGTCTTTCATGTCATACCTAGTCATAACTGAACTTCCTGTGCAAAGCATAATGTTTATGCCAAAGCATTCATAGGCATATTAAGGCAGTTTCATAAACAAACGTGCCAAACATTGCTGAATACCACGACACAATTCTGAGAATACCAGCACTACCTAGCATTCCAGACCCCCGAGCAGAAAGGAAATGGGAGAAACACGAGAAGCAACACGCGCACACGCTGACAGACCACAAAGGAAACAACACACAACAAATAACACACAACACACAAGTAACACAACAAATGTAACACCACACAAAACCAGCAAATCACATATAAGAAGTTCAAAGTACAAAATTGGAACGACACGCGCTCACACGAGTACAAAATAGACAGGAAATAACATGTACGTGACACGATTTCACACAAAAAAACGTAAGGAACCCAATCACGAGGAATTTCTCCAGTGGCCCGTGGCAAAATTTTAGCAAAGCAGCAAGGGAAGCGCTCACGAACAGCAAAACTTGTCACTGTTTACATGCATTCCTATCGGCTGTAATCGGTGTTTTGAGCACTGCAATATGGCGGCCTGTGGCGTACCCTTTAAGGCGATGCCCTCACCCATCCGCTATCCGGTCTTCTAAATTGAGATCAGTGTGTGACTCTTGCGATCCTCAGTGTTGGTATCACAGGTAGGATTGTAAACAAAAAATACAACACGCGCTTGAATTTTGTGAGTACTAAAAGTTTACTCACAATTCAAGTATAGGAAAAAGCTATGTGTTGCCCCACTAGTCACATACGAAATCATATACCACCTGAGTACGTTTCCGTATCCTACTTCACCGCGCATGTGTAACAGTATATGCTCGTTTGTTCGTGCATCCTTGTGTCCGTGCCGTGTGCCCGTGCATCGTAGTACGGAGTTCGTACCCATTTGGGATTAAACAGGGAGCGACGTTCACATCTCGAAGCTGTAGCCAAAGATTAACAGGTGTGAACAGATCAGTGCACAGTTGAGATAGTGCCATACTGCTGGCACCGCGAAAAAAAGGGGGGTTTCGCCATGGCGAGACCGGCCACGATAGCGTGAGTGGTAGCGAGTGGTAGCTGTGCACCAACGATGTCATGTTTTTCGCAACGAACCTATTATGACAACTCCTTGTACAAATGCTAACGACGACTATAGTCAGTACGTGTACGTTTAGCTCTAGGTTTGAAATGGACATTAAGTGAAACTGTGATAACTGTATGTATTTCGAACTGCTATCTCTCATTAAACCTGATATGATTTATTTTTATCTGTTCTCGTCTGGCATTGCTGCCATTGGTGACTAGAATGGTTCGGCCTGGAAAAGGGTAACGGAATACAACGCAAACGGAGTACGCGAATGCAAATGCGAAGAACGCGAGACATGGCTAATTATGCACTGCTTATTATTCATGCTGCGATTTGCAAATGTAGTCGTCCGCACAACGGATGGATGGCGCTGACAGTCTATCATGGCGTCATCTGAAGACGCAGGGCCCTATGTGAGTTTCGCTACCTGTCTATATATACCTTGGTTGTCTCCGACCCTAGTGAGACACTGGATTGGCCAAAGTTGACTTCTTGAGCTCTTGCTAATTGGGAGCCCATCCACATTTAGGGGAATCGGTATGACAGGCGGTATATCTGCTTTCTTTGTCACAATTGAGTGAATGCCTGGCGATATACCAAAATGGCAATACTTGCCCCTTCCCATGGCAGTAATTTTTGTTCCCGTAGAGCGCGGTGTACGTAGCAGTGTTTGAGCATCAGAAGGAAAGCTCCAGTGACTGGGGTGGGTTCGCGGAACCTTCAAAAGGGCACTGACTGCACACTGCGTCACATTTATTGTGACAGCCCTGTTGAAGATCGGCTCATTGGAGGAGGAAGACGGGGGGACGGGGAAGCTCGTGCTGAGTAATAAACGAGGCATTCGATGTCTGTCTCTCAACCAGAACGGAGGCTAGTTCTTCTTACTCAACATAATTTGGTGCCGAAACCCGGTAGTAGCACTGGCCTCGGCAGCTGGGATGGACAAGCTGCGTAAGAACCGGTCTGTAGTCCGCGGCGCAACGACTCGACGGCTGTCATCTGCAACCGACCTCCTGAAACAAGAGATACCATCTACCGAAGAGTTGCAGGTGGCCCTCGATGACCTTCTGGACAAAGATGCGACGCTTGCGGGCTTAAACGAAAAGATTGCGCACCTCGTCTACGACGACAGTTACGAAGAGGAGGTCAGTACCGCCTTGGATTACCACGAAAGGATTCTTAGCTGCATCAGCAGGATTCGACTTCACACGCGCTCCCGTTCCGACGCCATCCTCGCACAGGCCGCCGCCACCGTTTCGCTTCAAGACACACCAGGGGATCGTACTGAATACGTTATGAGTGGCGCGGCTCCGACCGCTCCGACCGTTCACGATAATCCTGCGCTTGTGATGGTACCACGACCTTCGACGAAACGGGTTGCCCTTCCGAAGTTGCAGGTGCCCGTCTTCTCCGGAGACCTCCGTGAGAGGCATGGATTTTGGGAGCACTTTGAAGCCACAATCCATACAAATCCTGACCTACCCGCAATCGAAAAGTTCAAGTACCTACGATCCTACTTGACCGGACAAGCGAAGCGCGCCGTGGAATGGATCAGGCTTACCGAGGACAACTACGCCACTGCAGTCAATGTCCTAACCCAGCGCTTCGGTCGTACGGACACGCTTGTAGATGAGCACATCGACAGTCTGCTTGCAATTACGCCGATCCAGAACTCTTCACAGCTGGCCCGACTCCGCCAGCTCTACGAGCATATTCTCTTTCGTACTAGTTGCCTCGAGACCCTTGGCGTGTCCCCCGCAGAGTATGCTGTTGTGCTGCATAGGGTGCTCATGCGGTCGTTGCCAGAGGATATACCCGTGCTGTACCGTCAACGCATGAAGGAGGACGTTGCGGCTACTGAAGCTGCGGCGTCACGAGCGGCTACTGATGCTGCTGCGTCCCGTGAACCTGCGGCGTCCCGAGCGGCGCAGGTTAAGAACATTATGGAATTCCTACAAGTACGAGTTGAAAGCAGGGAGGACACACGTGCGGGTCGTGCAAGGCTTGCTTCGACCGTTCCTGGTACTATGGATAGTTCCTCCCAAGCTCCCGTAGCGTCGTCCACCTTACCGACAGCACTGGCTTTGGCCGCATCTTCATCGCATCCTCGTCCCTCTTGTCCGCTCTGCAACTTGGCAAGCCACACTGTTCAGGAATGCCATGTTGCCATCTCGACGGATGACAAGAGAAGAAGATTGACAGCCAAGAACTGCTGTTTCAAGTGCGGCAAGCACGGCCACTTCGCTCGCAGCTGTCGCAGTGCTACTTGGTTGAGGTGCCGCCACTGTTCAAGACGTCACCTCTCTGTGTTATGTGATCTCTGGAAAAGAAACGATGACGCCGCTACGGACCAGATTCCCACTCCTGGAAGTGTGCTCAACGCCTCGGCTGGCGATGAGCAACCCGTCACATCAGCCCCGGCCAGTAGCGACTCGCCATCACCAACGCTACTTCAGACAGCAACGGTTTGGGCAGCGGGAGGTAACGAGCGCATAAAGGTACGTGTACTCTTCGATACTGGGAGTCAGCGAACCTTCATACGAAGGGACATCTCCCTGAAGCTTGGCCTTCCCTGCATCGACGAAGAGGATCTAACCGTATACACCTTTGGGAATTCGGCACGCCCTCAGCGCTATCATTGCCGCAAGGTGAGGGTAGAGCTTCGCAGCCTGTTCGGCGACAAGTCTGTTGCGCTTGACGCGCTAGAAGTTCCAGAGGTCTGCACCGTGAGGAGCGCTGACATTACTCCGGAGTTAAGATCCAGTCTCCACACGAAAGAGATGCAGCTCGCTCATGAGCCGTCGCTTAGCGGAGGTTCGGATTCTGTGATCAGCGTACTGATTGGCTCGGACCTGTACTGGACCGTCGTGACCGGTTGCGTCGACCGTCTCAGCGAGCATATGTGCGCAGTAGAAACTGTATTCGGTTGGACGGTGCAAGGCGCCTACTCCCAGATTACCCATCCTCTGTCTGCTAACGGCCACACCACTGCTCTCTTTCTTGCATGTTCTGAGGGGTGGTGTACAGCGCATCCTGCTGGTGACCCTTCCGAAATGTGGAGGCTCGACGCTATTGGTATTACAGACCCTGGGGAACCGCCCAGAGAAGAGCCAACGGCGGTGGTGCAGTTCCGTGACGCTGTCTACAAGGACAAAGGGCGTTATGTCGTGCCCATCATGCTAAGGTCTCAAGGCCACGTGCCAAGCACGAATCGGACAGTTGCAGAAACGCGGCTAATGCGTCAGCTACAACACTTCCTGACCCAACCCGAAGTACTTCAGGAGTACGACAGCGTCATCAGGGAGTACCCGAAGGAAGGTCATGCAGAGGTAGTGCCAGCGAACGACGATTCAAGGATGGTATACTATCTTCCACATCACGCAGTCGTACGTCGAGAAGCCGTCACCACGAAAGTTCGGGTCGTATTTGATGCGTCTTCTCATGAACTGGGGAGTCCTTCACTCAACGACGTACTGGACAAAGGAGTGAAGCTCGGGGCAGAGTTGTTCCAGCTTCTGTTGCAGTTCAGGTGCAGCCCAATAGTCCTCACCGCCGACATACGTAAAGCGTTCATGCAGGTCTGCATCAGGCCGGACGAGCGGGATCTTCTGCGCTTTCTCTGGTTTAACCAGCTACCCACGGAGGGACTGCCTACTCCCAGCATCTGCGAGTGGCGAATGACGAGAGTGCCTTTCGGGGCACCTTCTAGTCCATTCTTGCTTGCGGCTACGTTGCAGCACCATCTAGAGGAGTGGAAGAAAACATACCCGAACATCGCGGCTCGGCTGCAGAAATCTTTCTACGTCGACGACTTAGTCATCGGGGCTCACTCTCAGGCCGAAGCACTGGACATCTACAGAACGGCGAGTGCAATCCTTGCAGACGCCAGCATGGAGCTCAGGAAGTGGTGCTCCAGCTCATCTGTTCTCAACGAACGGTTTTACGCGGACGGGGTCTCGATCGACAACGTCACCGGGCGCACGACTTCTTGCAAGGTTCTCGGTCTAGTGTGTGATGGCGACGCTGACATCGTCGTCGTAAGCACTCAGAATGTGTCCTCGTACGTTGCGACGCCGTTGCCTACGAAACGGACAGTGCTACAGGCCTTCGCACGAATCTATGATCCTCTGGGACTTATCGCCCCATTCGTCTTACGGGCAAAACTGCTCTTCCAGAACCTATTGAAGCTGCACAAGGGCTGGGATGACCCGCTAGAGAGAGAAACAAAAGCTCAATGGACAGCGTGGACATCGGAACAAGGCTTTCTCTCGTCAGTCAGGGTTCCACGTTGCGTCGTTCCAGCTCAAAGTGAAGAAGGAGCGAACGTCGAGTTGCACATGTTCTGCGACGCAAGTCCGCTGGCATATGGTACGGTCGTGTATGTTCGATATGCGCTTTCCAATGGCCAGTACTCCGTACGTCTCCTGATGAGCAAATGCCGCGTCGCTCCAGTCAAGCCTGTGTCGTTGCCTCGACTGGAGTTGCTTGCTTGTTTACTCGCTGCCAGGCTCTGGGACTACGTCAGGCAGGTTCCAGAGTTTTCCAGCTACATGGCTTGGTTTTGGACGGCCTCCGCCATTGCATTACAGTGGATCACTGGTGGCAACGACCGGCAAGAGACCTTCGTCAGGAACCGCTCGTCGGAAATACGTCGGTTGACAGAGACGTCTACCTGGCAACACTGCCGAAGTCACGATAATCCGGCAGACCTAATCACGCGCGGAGCACCAGCCTCGTTTGCCCAGCAGAAGTTAGCCTGGTGGTCAGGTCCCTCATGGTTGTCGCGTCCGGAACCAAACTGGCCACCTAGGGCCGCGACTCCAAAAACCGACAACGGAAGCAATGCTCACCTGACTGCCTGTCCGACAGTACCGGTGCCCTCGCCTAGTCCCGAACCCCTGCTCCAGGTTACGCACTACGAGCGCCTTCTCAGATTATTGCGAATTACAGCTTGGATTAAAAGGTTTTTGTGAAACGCCGGGGTACGAGGAACACCCTTATCAGGACCGCTCTCGGCGGCTGAACTGAATGATGCGGAGCTTTACTGGCTCAGGAACGTTCAAGCAATATCGTTTACGCGGGAAGTTGCTGCGTTGAAGTTGGGACGTGCAGTTCCGCGAGACTCCACGGTTCTAACTCTCCAGCCTTTCTTGGACCGTTATGGACTACTTAGAGTAGGCGGTCGACTCCAGCAACTCAACGAGCCAGAGGATGTGCGACACCCAATCATGCTCCCAAGTGACCATCGGTTGACCGAGCTCCTGGTCGAAGCTACACATGTTCGCCTTATTCATGGTGGAGTGCAGCTTACACTGGCGGAGCTGCGCTCAAGGTTTTGGATCTTGAAGGGACGACGGACCGTCAAGCGCGTCCTGAATGCTTGTCTACCGTGTCAACGCAGGAAGCTCCGTCCGGAGTCTGCCCCTGTCGCGCCACTACCAAGAGACCGAATCACTGAGACTACGCCTTTTGCGGTTAGTGGAGTCGATTTCTGTGGGCCGCTTTATTGTAAATCGCAAGGGGGCACGTACTCCAAGGTGTACATGTTGGTGTTCTCCTGTGCGGTAACTAGAGCGGTCCACCTGGAGCTCACAACGGACATGACCGCACAAACGTTTCTACAAGCCTTCCGCCGTTTCGTAGCTCGGCGCGGGGTGCCGTCAACGGTATATTCAGACAACGCCATGACGTTCCGGTGCTGCTCGAGGCTACTGCGCAGAGCAACAAATGAAGACATCCTAGACCATGCAAGTACTCATCGCATACACTCAAAGTTCATTGCGGAATGTGCCCCATGGTGGGGAGGCTTCTGGGAACGCGTTATTCGTACGATAAAGGAGGCGCTTAGGCGTGCTCTAGGGCGTTCCAATCTGAGCTATGAAGAACTATTTACCGTAGTACTAGAGGTGGAAGCAGCAGTTAACAGTCGGCCCCTTACACCCCTCACTGACGACATCGAGGACAGGGAGGTTTTGACTCCTTCACACTTCATGTTGGGAAGATGCGCACTCAGGCTACCACCCAGAATAGAGGTACCCGCAGCGAACTCTACTCCCATCCACCTGCGACGCAGATTCCAACTCGGACACACACTTTTAAAGCGATTCTGGGTACGCTGGAAAAGGGAGTATCTCCTCTTGCTCCGGTCAGGTCATCACGCTGGACCAGCCCCAAGATCCACACTGCATGTCGGAGATGTCGTGGTGGTAGAGGACGACAATTTACCTTCCCTCACTTGGAAAACTGGCCGCGTCGTCGAGTCTATACCTGGGAATGACGGTGTTTCGCGATGCTTCTGGGTCCTCCTTCCGAGTGGACAGCGGATCCGGCGCCCTATACAGCGACTGTACCTATTGGAGGCAGACGCAACCAGCGCCGCGGGGGAGGATGTTGAAGATCGGCTCATTGGAGGAGGAAGACGGGGGGACGGGGAAGCTCGTGCTGAGTAATAAACGAGATTCGATGTCTGTCTCTCAACCAGAACGGAGGCTAGTTCTTCTTACTCAACAAGCCCATCGTCGATTTTTTTTTCCAGAAGGGCGTCAGTCTCACAGATGGCATCGGGTTGGACGCTTGTTGCACCAGGGGCATTCGCGTGCGGACGACTCGGAGACTGCTCGAATTCAGCTGGCCTAGCATGTGCATATTCCTCTCACGTAGGTTCGCTTCCCATACAACCATGTTACATCCCGTAGACATCCATACAATGTCTGACACTGGATATCTGATATCTGCACGATATCCGTAAACGTTCAACTGTTGTCTAATGGACCTCCCATGGATATTCCTATTGTGAGACGGACCTGCGTCCATCGCCATCGTCGTGTCCTTCTTCTTCTTCCCACGCTCTCGCTGGATGCGCCTGCTCCATTCGCTCCGTGCAGAATAAATAGTTTTTTACACAGAAACACAAACCGTTCTCCTGCTCACATCTTGGTGGAGGTGCGACCGATTCACCGTCAACCTCACTTACACCCTCACCTTCACTCTGGAACTTCGTTCTGGCAAGAAACTCACCAGAACGATGCCGTCGGACAACACCCCCGCCGGCGATGCCCGTTGCCCCGTTGCTCAAGTTCCCGGTCCCATACCTTCCATGCGACAACGAGATCCGCCGTCCTTCTCTGGTGCTGACAACGCGGATATCCTCGACTGGTTAGAGACGTACGAGAGGGTCGCCCGCTACAACAGGTGGGACGGCGATACGAAACTCAATAACGTTGTATTCTACCTCACTGACCTGGCAAAAACATGGTACTTAAACCACGAGCAGGAGCTTTCCACTTGGGCTGCCTTCTCCACCAAGGCCCAGGAATTGTTCGGCCGCCCAGCTTACCGTCGTGCTGACGCTGAGCACAAGCTCTCCCAACGCGTGCAAGCCCCAAATGAGCCCTACACTTCGTACATCGAAGATGTCCTCACCCTTTGCTCCAGACTCGACAAGGACATGGCAGAATGCGACAAAATAAAACACATTCTGAAAGGCATTCGAGAAGATGGTTTCCAGCTGCTCGTCACGAAAGCTCCCACCGCTGTCAACGATGTAGTGCTACTCTGCCGTTCGTTACAGGACGCCCGGAACGCACGGGTGCCAGCTTTGGCCCCTGCCGTCGCCGCTACCACCAACGGGCCCCCTTTCCTCGTGTCGTCGGCAGCCGACCTGGATAGTCTTCGCGGCGTCATTCGTGACATACTCCGAGAAGAGCTCGTCCGCGCAGGTCTGGTTTCTACGTCGGCCACTGCAGGAGTGCCGCAACCCCCTACCACCTTCATACAAAGTCTCGTGCGTGATGAAATCGCTCAATCGTTGTCGGCCGTTACCGTGCCGATTTCTCGTCCAACGTACGCAGATGTCGTTAGGCTACCTCCGCCGCAACAGCGGGCTCCTCAGCCTACCTTCACCGCCCCGGAAGTTATCGCCCCAGTCTCGGGATACTACGATGTGCAAAGTTCTGTCGAAACCACTGCACGTCGACGAGCCGAGTCCCGCACGTGCTTCTACTGCGGTATTCGCGGGCACATTGCTCGATATTGCAGGAGACGACGACGCGACCTCCAGTGGATGTACGACCGTCCCGTCGACACCTCTCCAACCTATACGTCTCCCTGCGGCCCGTACTCCTCACCTAGTTGGTTCCCCGACCCGTCAGAACGACGACGCGCGACTTCGCCAGGATACCGTGGGCTCACAGCTCGGCCCGTCGTCCGGTCCTCGCCGCCGATCTGTTTCCCCATACCCGGGTCGGTCCCCAGGAAGGCGACCATCCCGGAACCGATCGCCTCAACAGCCGGGAAACCAGTAGCGGCAGTCCGTAAGGGGCGGACTGCAAATACAGCGTTAAAGGAACCCCGCCGCTACGCCCCCAGCAACTTCGTCAGCGCGTTTATTGACGGCCACTTTGTTACTGCTTTAATAGATACTGGGGCGGCCACGTCGGTCATGACTTTAGATTTGTGCTCCCGCTTGAAAAAGGTGACTGTTGCGTACGATGGACCTCGTCTGAAGAGCGCCTCAGGAGCCGTCCTATTCCCTAAATCTACGTGCACAGCCAGAGTATCGATTAACAACGTGGTGTATTTAGTTCAGTTCGTGGTTTTAGCATCTTGCTGTCATGACATCATCCTGGGCTACGACTTTCTGCAGGAACACTTGGCTATAATCGACTGCGGGCAAGAGGCGTTATTTCTCAGCGATTTACCCGACTTAGACTCCTCCCCTCAGTGCCGACTTCCGACTAAGCTCTCACTCCCTCACGACGTCACCCTGCCCCCTCGTACCACAGCGTTTGTTGTACCTGCTCACACTATTACCGGTTGCTGGACGCCCAGAAAACATCTTGACAATAATTTAAAATATTCAGTGGACATCCCGTGTACACTCTTAAAATCGAACTTCACCACATAGCACGCTCCTAGTCAACCATCATCCCGAATGACAACGTTCTCGCCCCTGATTTGTTGAAAACGGGAGGCGGAGCCTATTCTGTGCCGTGCATAATGGACACAAAAGAGGCCCCGCCTCCCGTTTTCAACAAATCAGGGACGAGAACGTTGTCATTCGGGATGATGGTTGGCTAGGAGCGTGCTATGTGGTGAAGTTCGTTCTTAAAAGTGTATGCCCACGTTTTGAAATGCCTTCCATTACGTATTTTATTGGCTGTTAATCGACGTGCAGAAGATAGCTTTCCAATAATTCAGTAACATCCACTGGACATCATGTGCATATGATGTCTTAAATCTCTAGCATCGAATATTTTATTTATTTATATTATTATAATTTATTATATTTATTTAATTTGTTATATTATTTATTCATTATATTTATACTTTATTTATTTAAGCCTGTTTAATAAGCTTTCCGACCCAAAGCTAAATACATTGCGTCCATAGGATATACCATATCCATGCAAAAACGGTGTGTGTATTACTACCTAAAATCTTTGTACCGTTCAGCTAGCTGAGAATAAGACACAAAAGGCTGTTTCTGCAAGAAAATCATAATTTTTTTAACAATTACTTTCTTAATGATTGTGGCTACAGCACTCGCACCTACTAGTGCTCTTCCTTGTAGTGAAAAAAAAAAAAAAGGTTTGCTATATATAGCTGAGTGCAGCGTAGCAGCGGTTATGTGGTGAGGTGCACAACATTTGTCATTTAGATTTTAAATTATGCCAAATGTGTATGTTGAACATGCATTATGAAAAAGGAGCATGCAAAGTTTGCTCAACAAAGCATGCAAAGTGCATGTTCAAATAGCCAAACAGACAAATAGTTCGCGTGACATACTGAACGGTGAGCGAAAACACGAAAACAGCACGGGCGGTGCACCGTTGTTGTGCTCTGTGTCCAGACGTTCAACTACAGCCTAAAGAAAATTGCAGCAATTTTTTTATTTGTGTAGTTTCCCGTAGCGTCGGAACAGTAGCCGCTTTGTGAAGCAAACAGATGTTTCTGCCTCGACGACGGCAATTATATAACGCTATTTATGTTCAACAGATACGATGCTGCTTTAACTAACGCGTGCGTGACCACACCGCTCCCTCGGTAACTCGGTCTTCCTACACATGACGCGTCATGTTGATGCGTGTGACTGTGAGTACTGAGTTTGGGGTGTACCCTGTTACCCACTCTTAATTATAAGACTTTTGAAATCCATGCTAAGAAATCCACCCTTCAAATTCCAATCCTTTGAAATCCAAGCTGTCAAAACAAATCACAATGGGTCTATGCAAGCCAGTGTTAAGCATGGTTTTACGTGAGAAAATCAGTGTTTAAGAGGGTCACACTCCAGAATAACGAGTCTTTATGCAATTCTGAATGCAATTCTGTGTCGTATTCAGCATGTATCTCTCAATTATCCATTAATTTAATTAAGTTACAGGCGTAAATAACCACGCGTATGAATACTAGGAAAACAACGTTTCAGCGGTTCGGCCGTTCGGCTACCATTGAGGCTATTTGAGAAAATTGATTAACGATGGAGCCGTATGGTGTTGCAGGATGTGCTGCATAAAAAGGATAATCACTGCAAGCTCTAATAAAGCGTATGTTTCTTCTGTCGATTTCGTCAGGTATTTATTTTTCAGACGTGTAACGACTTGGTGTGCTAACACGCGCGTACACCTCATGAAGGAATTCATGGGTGAAGCGACATTGCAGTCGTAGCTGTTTTGGACAGGAAATCGGGTAGCGAAAAATGTCCAGGATGAGCAACATATAAAACGTGCCGCAAAACTGCTGTGTCGACCATTTGTCACGACGGTAATCACGTAAACATCATGTAAACGTCTCTTGCGTTCCTCGGCCACAGCCTACGAAGAACCGCTAATGTTATGTTTGATAAGAGCCGCGAGAAGTGGTTCAGCAAGGTAAAACTGTGCCGGGAACACCGTCACATGAGGGAGGTGTTCCCGTCACGGGAGGGAGGTGTAATCTTCGACGCATGAGGCGGCACTGTGATCTTTCACTCTCTCACACTGGGGGTAAAGGAAAGCCGCTTCTTTGAAGATGCGCAATGCACCAAATAAAGAAAAAAATGGCGTTCCTTCACGAATTTTTTGCGTACGATCTACCGAACGGATTTTTGTTCTGAAAACGGTTTTGGTATCTGGTGACTGAAGAGATCAGATGTGCTCATTGGAGCAACTTCGTAGCTTTTATAATTAAAAAGTTATTTATTGAAAGTTAATGAAGGCATTGCCTTAGGAGTCTGTTAATGCCCCCCTAGGGAGTGCCCTTCAGGATATGCTATATTGCAATTGATTTCATCTCGGAAAAAGTGATTGACATCTTTTTGAAAAATCTGTTCACACTTAGCGTGGACACCCTGAATGTGTAGGGCCTGCGATGTCCCCCTTTGCATCAACGGCTTCTCAGGGTTTCAGTTGGTAAAATAAAGCAAACCTGTGGATGCCAAATGGCACTTTTGTAGTTAATATCAGTGACTTTCAAGGAGCATTACGACATGCCCTTTCCCACTAGCAATCATTTGCCAGGAACTTCAGTGGGACATGTGTTGTCCCAGCCATAGCTCGAAATGGAACGGGGGGAGATCAATGCATTTTGTGTTTTGGAGTGTTGTAAGGCTTGGATAACATATTTCTAGCACAGAAATAAGCATGACCTTGCAAAGTTTTTCGCGCCCGTTAAGGGGTTAAGCGTACGTTTGACCGCCGTAAAGGAAATGAACACGACAGTACAAGGAATGTACCAGGACATACAAGCCCTGAAGCTTGAAAACGTCAACCTTCGCAGTCGTCTTGATCAGATGGAAAACCGTTCTTACAAGAGATAACCTAATATTTTGCGGCATTGGCGATGCCCAGAATCAGGGCTGGAGGGAGTCCAAGCTTGCTGAATTTGTCTCGCAGAAACTAGGGCTCTCTGTCTCAAGCGATGCCTTCGAGCACGTGCACCGCATAGGAACATCCAGACAGAATAATACGAGACCAGTTATCGCAACATTCAGGTCTTTCAATTCCGTTATGTCATTCTACAAAACACTTCCAAAGTGAAGGGTAGGCCTTACAGCATTAGCACCAGGCCAAACAGCACATCTACTGCTGTAACTATTGATATATCAAAAGATGTCCAAAGTAGTAATTTCCCGGAGCTGTTGCAGGAAAATTGTCCATGAGCCTGCAGTCGCAGAATGTCTCGAGGCAGCAACCCACAAACGTCGATTAGACATACCAGAAAGATCCAAACATCTAAGACATTTGGGATGTCTAGTAGACATCCGGATATGTCCAGCTAACGTGGAATGGATGTACTATGGATCGTCGGAAGCTCATCCATAACTGTATAAATGGATATCCTCTGGATGTAACAGCTGGACATTTGTCACATCCGGTGGACATGCCTGTGAGGCATTGCGACGTCTAATATACGTCCAATCGATGTTCCTACCGGATTAACATACGATAATATAGACGTACGTTTACGAAACGTTGTTCCGGCTATCAATTCAATAGTAATTTTTACGTATAGCGCTAGAAGAAAGCGAATCTATCTTGCGAGAACATGAGAAATTGGAGAACAAGCAAAAGCAAGTTTTTCCATTTGTTCGCGTCCTGCTCTCTGCGAAGTATCTACGTAGCACTCTTCCACCAACACAGAAAAAATGTCAGTTTGACAGCTCCACTCAGTAGGTAACCTCATCATAGACAATAGCCTAAATTACAAACACAATATTTGTTAGCAAGGAATATCAGAAATGTTAGCGGGCAGTTTGACTCATTGCAGACGTACGAATTAATTGAGGAAACACATCCTCGTCACTGTTACAAACGTTTTCGGCCCCACTACACTTAACAAACATCCCGCAACTATTGGTATTTTAGTATATGTTCCATCCAGTACGCCAATAGAGGCTACTGAGAAATGCCCAAGCCGTGTCGGGTGGGGTACGGCCACGGTTACGGCATTTGCGCTGTTCATGCACACAAAATAGCTGAAAAAGTTGATTTGCAATCTGATCTATATGTTGTCGTATGTTAATCCGTCAGTAACGGAAGAAGTGCAAGGGCGCAGGCGAGCTGGTACATGATAATACGAAGGCTGTTTTCTTTCCCCTGTCTCTGGGTTCCCTTCGTATTAATCCGGCAGGAACTTCGATAGGACGTATATTAGAGGTCGCAATGCCTCACAAGCACTTCCACTGGATGTGCAAATGTCCAGCTGTTATGTCCAGAAGATATCCATCTATACAGTTATGGATGAGCTTCCGACGATCCATAGTCCATTAGACGTCCACGACGTCCATTAGACGTTCGTGGTTTACTGGGCAGTAAACCACGAACGTCTAATGGACATCTACAGGATGGTACACCGTGGATATCTGGATATCTAGTAGACATCCGGATATGTCCAGCTAACGTGGAATGGATGTACTATGGATCGTCGGAAGCTCATCCATAACTGTATAGATGGATATCTTCTGGACATAACAGCTGGACATTTGCACATCCAGTGGAAGTGCTTGTGAGGCATTGCGACGTCTAATATACGTCCTATCGATGTTCCTACCGGATTATAACATACAACAACATATAGACGAGATTGCAAATCTACTTTTTCAGCTATTTTGTGTGCATGAATAGCGCAAATGCCGTAGCCCTGGCCGTACCCCACACGACACGGCTTTGGGATTTCTCAGTAGCCTCTATTGGCGTACTGGATGGAACATATACTAAAATACCAATAGTAGCGGGATGTTTGTTAAGTGTAGTGGGGCCGAAAACGTTTGTAACGGTGACGAGGATGTGTCTCTGCGATTAATTCGTACGTCTGCAATGAGTCAAACTGCCCGCTAACATTTCTGATATTCCTTGCTAACAAATATTATGTTTGGAATTCAGGCTATTGTCTATGATGAGGTTACCTACTGAGTGGCGCTGTCAAACTGAGAGGTTTCCTGTGTTGATGGAAGAGTGCTGCGTAGATACTTTGCAGAGAGCAGGACGTGAACAAATGGAAAACCTTGCTTTTACTCGTTCTCCAATTTCTCACGTTCTCGCAAGATAGATTCGCTTTCTTCTAGCGCTATACGTAGAAATTACTATTCAATTGATAGTCGAAACAACGTTTCGTAAACATACGTCTATATTATCGTATGTTAATCCGGTAGGAACATCGACTGGACGTATATTAGACGTCGCAATGCCTCACAGGCACGACCACCGGATGTGACAAATTACTAGCTGTTACATCCCAAGGATATCCATTTATACAGTTATGGATGAGCTTCCGACGATCCATAGTACATCCATTCCACGTTAGCTGGATATATCCGGATGTCTACTAGACATCCCAAATGCATTATATGTTTGGATCTTTCTGGTATGTCTAATAGACGTTTGTGGTTTACTGGGTGGGAGTAGCTATAACCAAGAAAAGTGAGCTCCCGCTTACGTCCTCTAGGTTATCTGTTGTGTATACTAGCATACGTAGCCTGATGAAAAAGCATGCAGACATTCCCACAGTTACAGACTCCTGTGATGCCGACATCATCTGTCTAACTGACAACTGGCTGTCCGCCAAAATAGCTAACTACGAGCTCTTTACATGCAGTAAAAATGATTCTGCTGATCGTGCCGATCGACCAAATGGGAGTACTAGAATCTAGATAACTAGCAGGTGTATTGATTGCAGTATCTAGTTCCTTTGCTGCATGACCTGTGTATAACATTGAAGCCTTGTTGATAACTGTAGAGGGTTGTTTTAGTCCCTTTGTTATCGGTGTGTGTTACCGACCGTCTATGCATACCGATGCATTTGTAAATGAACTGCATGACACCTCAAATATCATTGTGGTATGTATTCCAAACACGCCTATATTTCTTTTCGGAGATTTCAACTACCATTGACCGGTTATACCAACCAACTGGACTGGACAACTACTAACTACCAAGCATTGACTGGTCCTCATGTGCGCCTTGTGTTACTTCCTCAGGCGAGGCTGGTTCTTTCTTGTGCTGCACTCCACGTTTGTAGGGGATTATCCCGAGTTCTGCTGAGAGGGAACCTTCCGCTTTGCGATCACATGTACGTCGTAGCCTGGGCCATATAACTACAAAATATGAAGGAAATCGGAGGTGGGTTTTTTGAGAAACGAGGGTAAAAAAAAACTATTTTTGAAAAGCATAGCTGTATTCTACACCGTCTTGCCGAAAGGGGCCAAAACACAGACATGTAAATTTGACATCAACTTAAAGAGCACGCTTCGACCTACACGCCAGTACCTCATATATCGCGAAGGCGTGTGTATTGAGCAAAATGTTAATTTTGTTGCAACTTTGACGATTTTTAATTGACGATCAAAATAGAATTGGCCCGTGTTGTTTACGCACACTGAAAGTCGTTGTACCTGACATATTGTGCAAAAAATCAATAGTTTGGGACCGTCCGATGGCAAGGAATAAAATGTCAAAGTCGCTCAGTCGGAAAGCTCTGTCGCAGAGTCAATTTCTTTGGATTTTTTTTCTTTTTTTGTGGCAGACCACAACACATGAAGCCAGAATATTTATTGCTCCTGCGTATATGCGCGTTGCGGCACAACATATACTTTTTCAAAGGAAATCGGTGATGGTGTCCGGACCACCCTGCCTGAGTTGAGATGGAATCACCCATAAGATAAAGGAGAAGGTAAACCATCTGAATAAAATTCAACACTTTCACACGCATACAAATAACAAATACGCTCTTACTCAGCCTATTAATTTACGTGGTGCACGCCATGCAACCAAACCGCAAAGTAATTAAGATAACCGATAGAATTACCTTCGCATTGAATTGGGGCGGGGGTATCAAGTTTGTAAAACGCTCATGGTTCAAGGAACCAAGGATAATGGGCGGCTTTGGCATTCTGGATATAGAGCTAATGTCAAGAGCAGAACACATAAAGTGGGTAGTGAAAGCGCTATGTTGCGACATGCCGCTGGTGAGCGCTATTGTTAGATACTCGCTGGGTATAGGCATAAAACATATAGACGGCAAGCTTAATAACGCAAATCCGAGAACGGCCAATCCCACAGTTTATTATCAAGACGTTGCAAGCGACTACAAGAAGATTGTAGGTAAAAAAAAAAAAGAAGTAGACGTGTTTAATATGACAACATCAGATATTGCAGAGTCACTAAACAAAGAGAAAGTGTACCAGGTCCGACTGGAGATACCTGGAGCCCGGCCAGATTGGCAGCACACTCTTATTTTCTGGATGTGACACTGAGTGCCTTTGCTTGGCGTCTAGCTCATGGCATACTACTACTTGGCTTGATTGCCACCTAAACAGTGCAAAGCATCTAGCTACGGTATGTTGCCTTTGTTGAGGTAGGGAAAACCTTCAGCACTACTTCTTTGACTGTCGCTATATACTACCGTTCCTCCATGAAATGAGGGGCCTCTTTCCCGACTAACCTGTTACATACTCAACAGTACGCTTCTTAAACTGCTCGCCGAAAAGCAAATGCATAAAGAGGCAGTTCATTTTTCTTGTGGCTGAGCTGACCTACCGACTATGGCGCATGTGGTGCGATGTCGCCCATGGGAAAACGCCTCCCCATACTTCAACCATCTTTGGTTTCTGGAGAAGCGAAGTTGGGTGATCTCTTAGAAGAGGACCCCACAGACGAAAAACAGGCGGAGTTTATTACACAGTGTATGTCGCCCGCTGTCATCTTTCAGATGACTGAAGAACGCATTGCAATAAGCGTGCGTTTATTTTTAAACTTTTTAGTGAGTTTGATCTTTTACCTTCTCCCATGTTCTTGTCCCTCTCATCATCACACTTCATTTACATTGTTTGCCATAAATCAACCGAACATAACTCCACCTTGTCATCATCATGATGGCTTGGGAGGCAGTAATTGCTGAAAACATACTCCCCAAAACGTACTAGATAGAGGCGCGTGAATGAGTGCATGACTGAGACATTCCAGGGTGGCCACTGGCGTAGCAGGAATGCTCGTAAGCCAGGTCAGAAAGATCAGAGGGCTAGTTGGAACTCTACGTACAATAGCGATCCAGGTGTGCATGAAGGGCCAACGGCGCGGCGTAAAGCCCCTGAGCCAGTGACTGCATGGTTTTTTTTCTTCTCCTTCTTCTTCTTACGTGCGACATGCCTCTGGAGGAGCGAAAGCCCCGCGAGCAAAGCTGGAAATAAGCCTCTGTCGCGGCGGAGATGCCCCTAAGCTCACAACTTGTACATCCATCTGTGTGATATTTTATTTCTTTTACACCTCCTTTGGATACCTAGCTACGCAACACACTAATGCCAACATTTGATAAGACCTTACTCTGATGATAGTGTGTGTGAAAGTGACTCTCTCCCTTTACTCAACCGCAGGGAGAATAGCCTCTGGACCCCGCCAACGATGAACGTGAGCGAGCGATGTGTTTTCGACTCGGTTTCCTCTTTTACTCTGATATGGCGGCAAGGGAAAGTTCCATTTTGTGCATTGACAGACTTCAGGCGGCTACGGACTAGCCTAGGGAACACATGGTAGTCTACTAGACACCCAGACCTGTTCTAACCCTAGACTTTAGGGATAGTGCCCAAACTAGACGTTGACTAGACGTCTAAAAGTCTTACCATTATTTAGACGTCTAAAATTAGTGATTTACTAGACATCTGGTAGACATTTAGTAATTGACGTCTAGTTGTAGACGTCTTGTAGCTTGCCTTGTATATACCACGTATTAGAAATCATCTAGATTTTGACTTATTAGGTTTTTAAGAGGTGGTGAACATATTCATACATCAAATAGAGTTGCTAAATTATAAGAGGTGGTTCTAAGCTTAGCCTTCAGGCTTACAAAACTGAAGTTCAATTGTGACAAAACATATGCAGGCAACTGAATTACTTGATGGCAGAGTTAACATAATTGCGTTGTTCAAGTTGTCCGTGAATCGGCCTTGGTGGCTGAGTCTGTAGTGTGTTCGCCTTCTGATCCCGATATCGCCGGTTCGAACCCGGCCAAAAACACCAGCAACTTAGTGCCAGGATACAAGTTGCTTAGACATGTCATCTTCCGCAAGGCACATTAAATACGGTGTGTTGTGTGGTGAGCTTTCATTGCACATTTAAGGACACTCAGGTGGGCTATCCACAGACTGACTGCTGTGACGTCGCTCATGATTTCAGTTGTCTCGCAATGTAAACCCCAATTATGATTAAGTCTACCATGCTGGTATCTGTCCACAAGAGTCTCCACAAGAAATCTAAAAAATGTAGCAAACGAATGAATGCAGCTTGCATTTTCCTTCAATGGTATCAAGACGGTCAAGATGAATTTCTTGGAACAATTATTATTAATGAAACATGGGTGCATTATGAAAGTGCTGAGACAAAATACCATAGGAAGTCATGGTGGGTGCCCGGTGAAAGCATTCTGACGGAGGTCAAACTCGCGTTTTCGTCTTGAAAGGCTATGCCGACAGTGTTTTAGGACTATCGTTGTGTGCAACTTGTAGATTACCTCACATGCACAGTCACAGTAAATGCAGATGTATTGCGAGATCCTGGGTAAGCTTCAAACTACAATGAAACAAAAATGCACAGGACCTGGAAGGGTGTAGCGTACCACGTCAACGCTGTCTGCACTCGTGTTCGAAGACTCTGGATTTGTTACGGAAATTCATCTGGAAATTTGCCAAAAAGAGAAAAAGTACACAAGTGAGCTGGTGCAACTTTGAAGTAGGAAGCATCACCTTGAGCATGAGGAGAATGACGTGTACAGGAGACTCACAAACGTGAGTGTCCTTTTCGTGAGCTTCAAGTATACTTCGTTCTCCTCGTGCTCAAGCTAATGATTCCTACTTCAATCAAAATTTGTCCAATTTGCTGTTGCATCTTCCTCTCAAAGCGCCCCTCGGCAGTCACCAATTCGCAAGTGATCATGAAACACAAATTGATCAGGTGAAATGCAAAGTGAATGCCTCACTTTGTAAACAGGACATAGCATGGCACAGGCAACGTATTGAATACTTGGTATCACAGTATCAAAAATGTTCAGCTAAATAAAGTGACTATATTAGGGAGTAATGTTGAGCTCTAATCTGTAGATAAATTTTTTCAATAGTATTATATAGATTTATTATTTTGTTCACAGGAACTTTTGTTGGATGATCCTCATACATGAAGGAAATTCCTTATTCTCTTACTTTCCATCACATGTGTGTGAAGCAGCAAGTACAATGTGTTTGCAAATGATCATACTGAGGTAATAAAACTGGACTCTGCAACAACTTTCAGAAACTATGCATGAACGGACCACATTAACTTTGTCCAATTATATTATGACCAAATGGATAGTATGTAGTCTTTCATGCTATTTGAGTTGTATGCCCATATATTGTAACAAAAGATCAGTCAGATGAAGGCAGTCTGACTTACACTCTTAAAAATGAACTTCACCGCATAGCACGTTCCTAGCCAACCATCGTCTCGAATGATATCGTTATCTGCCCTGATTTGTTGAAAACGGGGGGCGTACGCCTTTTCTGTGACAATTATGAACAGCATAAGTGTCACAGAAATGGCGTACGCCTCCCGTTTTCAACAAATCAGGGCAGATAACGATATCATTCGAGATGATGGTTGGCCAGGAGCGTGCTATGCGGTGAAGTTCATTTTTAAGAGTGTAGGTACGTAAATAATGTCCATACATATGATGATCCGAGTCTTTTTGGCTCACTGACTTGCATCCACAACTAGAAGATATTACCAGAATCTAAGTGCTGTGAAGTAATATTTTATTTTACTGAATATATATCTTTTTTTCTTAACGAAAGCCCGCATGTGTTCGGGGCAATGTTTCTTGAACTAGCGTTCCTGATGGCGCTACCGTTACTGGTAAATGTAAATTTTGTACGTCAGTAACTCCCCTGCATTATACTGCGCTACACCAACTTAAAGAAATCAGCAACTAAATTATTGAATCACTGAAACGTGAATAAAAAAGTCCACGAATCGTTCAGCGCAGCACTATAAACCATCGCTGCGCAAACACAGAAGCACTTTGCACGTACTGTGGGCAGCAGATAGCAGATGTCTGTTTACTACACATAACATTTTCCCACAAGCTACACAGCTGCAGCAGTAAAATGGAATCTGGCATGACTCAGCGATTTCAGGACCCTTCAAAAAATCTTGAAACTGCCCAAGGTATCTCTTTGAAACTGCTGAACAGGCAATACGCTACATATTAGGCACACCTATAGCTCAGTAGCAAAGGCACTGACAAAATGTTTGCAAAAAGAACAGCGATTTTCAACACGCACAGCAATAAAATACTCGTCGCTGCAACGACGATGGCATAATGATGATATTGTTGGTGCACTTCCGCTGGATTGGCATATGTGTTATTTAACATTAAACCTCCACCACCCAATTATAATGAACGGCCACGGAAATTAAAGAATATTGCAAAAAATAAGTACTCAATAAGCACGAGCTAAAGCAATGGCAATGACGTCTGCCCGCCAATCACCATCCATCATCCATCCATCCAACCAGTTCGAACCTGTTCAGTTCCAACCGTTGAAACTTCAAACTTTACGGACGCGCAATGGGTAGCAGTTGGCAGTTGGGTCTTGGCGGCTGCATTCCAGTGGTTGTTATACGAAAATCTTTCGAAGTTCTGATCTCCCGCACGTTTTGTCTTGCAATTTTTTAGCATACCGAGAACGTACGCCGTGATGTCCAGTGATAAAAAACTGTTGAGCGCAGCAGAGCTCCCTGAGTACACTGTGATGGACAGCGTTTCTTTGTTCTCTGGCTTTCAAGTTTAAGGGGTGAGTTCACCCTTCATTAAAGTATGTGCCTGTTTCTGTACACCAAATCGCATGTAGTAGAGATGCGTGGCATAATATCGGAGTATCGTTTCCTTTATCTATTTCTGCTTCGTATCACCGATTGAAGCACATTGGAAGTGTGGGTTGACTTGACTGCACTTGCATTGAAAGTAGTGATTAACGTTGTATGTTCGGCAGTACAACAGTTCAATAAGTGCCTTGGTTCGTCTTGGTGCTAAAACAAATACGGTATCACTAATTAACCATCGAGATTCACGAGTTTTCGACGACCGTTGAAGTCTTGAGTAACCGAAAGTCGACAGCATAAATCTTGGTTAGTTCATTATCATGTCAGCCCGACTTCGGTTGTTGCATTTTTCGCTGGTAGTGAAACCACACACTGAAAATTTTGAGCAAGTACTTTTGTTTGCATATCATGGTTTCATAGCAACTGCATTTTTCTTTTTATAGGTGCTTGGACTGTCTTGCATCGGTGAATATGAAAATAGGGATAACCTACCCTACGAAACATCTATTTGCACATAAGCTTAACAGTTCCCTGTGAAGTAAGGGGAAGCAGTTGTCTCTGACGTGTGACTGTGTTGTCCTCCAATGTTCCTGGTGTTCGATGTGCCCCCCAATCTTGCTCTAGAGGGAGCCTCTTCAAATTTTCTTGTCAACAAAGTATTGCAAATACAGTTGGTGAAAGGCTGTAACTGCTTTCCATTTACATGGTTGTTGTGTAGCTAACAAAATCAAGCTTTTTTTCAGATGCTGTGGAAGTCAGTAGGGAAGTGCGATGTAGAAGAAAGGACTGCCAGAAGCTCGCTAAAGAACCGCACAACATGTATGGACAGCAGACAAAATATTCATCAAACGGTACAAAACTAGTATTTCTGTGTTAGTCGTTTTGAAACATCCTTGGTATTGTATGGAGAACAGCGTGGCTATGTCATTCCGTCTTACTTCACCCAAACAGCCATTTGGCAGTAATGCAAGATTTGAGTTCCTAAAAGGTTTATTCACTGAAGTCGCCTCAGCGCCATACTGTAGGTCCCTCAATGTTACGTCCTTGCATTTGTTCGCTGCATTATGCTTTTTAGGTGACTATTAACACAGAAAACATCGAAATTGCTTGGATATTCTATAAATCACAGAGCAAAAAGTTTTAAACACCAGATATACGATGAGTATAATGTGGGTAACAGCTTGACTGAGATCTACAATAGGGCCGAGATCTACAAAGGCCGATGGCAGCAAATCTGCCTGCTAGCGACAATGGCGGTCTCCAGCGGATGATGTCATGTGAATAAACCTTATAATATTTGACGTGGTGATACAGCTCTTGCTTTGTATTGTCTTTTATAATATGTGTTTATTCAATAGTGTTTATTAGAGTGTTTATTTTTATCCTGTACAGAATTTTTGCACCAAAGTTATGAGAGCAGCACAGATGTTGTTTTAGCGTAATGCAGTGATGGAAGTGCTGCGCCAATCATGGAGTGCTTCGCAGTCGCCTGCTCGACCAGGTAAGGTCGTGTGTCACGAGCAAACGCCTGTCACATTGATGTACTTTCACCAGGTGTCTTTCACAGCGACGGCTGTTACATCCTCGTTTCCCTGAGATCCTGGCACCGTCCACTAGAGCCCTGCGCGGATAAGATTTTTAGCATCCGACCCGCATCCGCGCACGCGTTATCCATATCCGATCGGCGCCGCTGCGTACACAACCTTTTACAACAGCATCTGATCCGCTGAGCAGAACGCAATATCCACATCTGATCCGCAAAATCCGCAAGTTTCGAAGGACGCGTAAACACCGCCGGAAAAATGTTGGTAGAATTTCTGATGCCTCCATGCTCTCACGGAAGGACTCACGACGACAAGCAAAGGTAAACCTTTCAACAGACGCGATATGGAGAGACTTCTGGAACGCGTGGAACGCTACCTCGCCGGTGCTCTTGTGGACGCCAGAATGCCTTCTCTCCCGTCTTGGCCGTGAAAGGTGAATCCGGGCATGTGCTCGCTGTCGGCGCGCAATACAAATAAATTGCTAGTAGAAAAATTACAGCATGCGGTATATCCGTATCCGATCCGCTGCCCTCGCATCCGCATTCCGATCCGCACACCGCAGAAAGTGATAAATTTTCATCCGAATCCACAAGTATCTCGCGGATATCCGCTTCCATCCACGGATGGTTCAAGGCTCTAGCGTCCACATCAGGTAGTCACGCACAAACAGATTTTCAGGTGTTGCTGCAATTCGTGTTGTGTACCTGCAACAGTCCCGTGATTTTTGTACGTGCAGCTTCTTTTCTTTACGTGTCTCTCAGATCAGTGTTGATACAGTTTTTGCTCTTATGTGGCCAGACAAGCATCCCGTGAAAGAGCGTGCATAGCCACTAAACAAACTAGTTAGAACTAGCAGGCTACATAATGCTTTCTGGCATGTTTTGTTATATTTTCTAGCCACAGTGAGTCATTGGAAGCAGTGCTGCAGCACCAACAATCCCTAATTGGAAGAAAGGAATGAGGTGGCCATCAACACCCTGCTGCCAGATCAACACTCCTCAGTCAAGACACAAGACGCCTGCTTGGCGGCAAAGTCAATCCAGTTTTAGACTGAGTTTTGTACTGTGGACTTGATGTGTGGCTTACTGTGAATAAATGTTTATGCTGAGATCCATGATGCTATCAATTATATCACATTTCTGCATGAATGCATGCCTGGACGGTAGCAGGACTAGTCATGGTCTAAAGTACGTCTAAGGGTGGCTGAAGTAAGGTACAGGAAATGTATAATCCTATACCTGTGCGCCTGAATGGAGGGATAAAGTTGGTATAGCTGTAGACTTCATGTCTAATACATGGTTAAGTGTCTGACCCTGTTCCAGACATCAGGTCAAAAGAATGTCCAAATCCCGGCGAGGTGCATAGACATCGGATATCTAGGGCTAGATGGCTAGGTGGCGTAACGTTAGACGTGTTATTTGACGTCTAGTGGATGGATACTTGACATTTGGTCTAGTGTCTAGACATTCTATAGACATTCCTCATCTCTTTTTTTAGACGTCATTTAGACGTCTACTAGCCCACCATGTGCTCCCTGGGAGGATATACCTCAAGTTGGGGAGGGTCTATAGGAAACTTAACATACTCCGGCACTAGCTTCCTGTTCCCCCCTTTTTTCTCATGAAGACCGTCCGCTCGAAACGTTAAGTATAGTTCCCCCCCCCCCCCACTTTTCCCCTTTTTAAGTATACCAGTCCCGGTTTTTACTCATGTGTTTTGTGTACCCGGCCGTCTTTTTTATCGTTATTTCCTATAGACGGCCCCCCAACTTGAGGTCTATCCTACTCCATATCCGCTGAGGTCTGCACAAAATGGAACTTTCTCTTGCCACGGACCCCGCTGCCTCACATGCATTCATGTGGCCCCGAACCACCAGCGCCTTAATAGTTCCAATGACCGGTACGTTAATACGTCTGGTCGTTACACATGCAAAACCGCTGACGTAGTCTACGCTTCTTCTGCTCGACCTGTCCCAACATTCTCTATATAGAACGCTTCATGAAACGCTTCATGAAAGGTTCCGGGAACATCGTCGACACGTATATTTACAAATATCTGGAGGTATCAGCAACCACCAGATAACCTTGGTTTCCAAACATTTCTCTAGTCTCGGCAACACTATTGATAAGATTCGCGTTATTAGAGAGTTTTAGTACATCGCACGCTGTCGCCTTTGCGTACGTAAAGAATAGCGTTGGTAGTTCTCCGCGCGCCCATAACAAATAGAGAGCTCCGCGCAGTGCGCAGAACAACCAATGGTATCCCTTACGTGCGCAAAGGCGATAGCGTACGATATCATAAAACTCTCTATTGTTCTCCGCTCCGGTTTCCATTCCGCAAACGCGCGAAAACGGGAAGAGAGCCGCCTGATGCATTATCTGAACACTGCCCATGCGGGTACCGGGTCGGATGCGGTTCAGATAATTCTAACCCGCGCAGGACTATACTTGGAAGCACCATCTGAATTCGTCACAATCCCGACATCCCGGGCTTGACAGCAAAAAATCTCGAAATCCCGGGATTGCAAAAATGGCTCGGGATTGACAACCCTGCCTCATCCCTGGCCATGTCGCAACGTGACATAACTTTTCACAAGTTTTCCTGCCACTGCTGTGACCTGCCAAAGCCGAGTCATGAAAGTAACGTCTGAAAGGCATACGCAACTCTCGTGGCACCACGACTCTGAAAGGAGATGAGCCGTCATCGCCACCTTTGGTATGTATCTGAACAGGATGCCATCCTCGCCCAGCAGATAGGAGCCGTGCCGACCGTCAGTCGTTCCAGTGCCTGCCGAGTCCCGCTCAGCAAACCACTGAAACACCCGCTGACAAAGGACGTTCGCTCTCTGTGCGTCTAGGAGCTGCTGTCTGCTGACGACCCTGTCCCAAGACGAAGATACGTCTTGTGCCACATATGCTGTCGCCAGGAGTTGAGAAGCCGCCTCGGTGCATCTCTCTCCCCCCTCCGGTGGAAGCACACGGGAAAGTGCGTCTTCTACCACGTTCTCGAGCACCTCTATCAACTGTCGCCTACTGGAAGATGCAACACGTGTTGTTCATTTTTAATTCGGTACGTTTTTCTTTTTTGCATTCTGTATTTTGGACTCCGCCAGTTTGTTTGTTTTCTTTTCCGGGGTGTCGTCTTCATTTCTTTTAGCTAGCGTTTTTGTTCGTTTTGGGTGTGTTTGCTTGGTTGTTTTGAGTGCTTCACAACTCCCACTCTGTGCCCAAGCCCCGGAGCCGAAGCAGCATTTGCCGCCGCCAGGCAGATACGACCTCCGGAGCGGATGGAAGGCACTGTGCAGCAGGACTCCCATTGGGGAGGAAGGGCTTGCATACAATCCCTCGGTGCCTATGGAGCCGAAACGACCAGCCGGGGATAACAGAGCACGTATAGTGCGTCCGTCGCAAGGTGCATACATTACGGTATCTGCAGTGCCGCAGCTGGACTCCGCTGTAACGGCAGAACTCCTGTCACGCATGACGGAGTTATGTCCTTTGGCGGCACAGCGTCTTGGTGCCGGGTCAGTTTCGCCACCACTGGCACAAGCGCCCCTGCGACTGAATTTACCGATCCCTACCTTCTCGATAAAGGGTCTGTCGCAGACTCCTTAGATGACCTCACAGCCTATATGACTGCTATGGGAATCTCAGATGAAGTCCTGATGCAACGCATCCTGCAGGTTGCCCTGATAGAGACAGCTCACTAGCTTCGCCTGCAGTCGAGGTTTATGTCCGTTCAGGACTTCCAGAAGCGGTTTAAGAGCGAATTTCTTGCCCCGAATTGCGAATACCGTATCCTGGAGGACCTGCGGAAGCGTACTCAGCAGGGGGGGGGGGATATATTTATTAGACGAAAAGGAAGAAAAACGGGGAAAGGTCAGCCAAACGGGACGTCGGCTTGCTATTCCAGAAATAAGAAATAATAATAAATAAATAAAAAGAAAAGATAAGAATTAAAGAAAGAAAGAAATAGGAAGGAATAAGAAAGAATTAAAGGAAGAAAATTAAGAAATAAGAAATAAAGACTCAGCAGGCTGATGCAGAATCCTTAGCAGAATTCGTTCGGTCCTTACAACAGCTGTATGCAGAGCGGAACCTACTGCTACAAAGGAGCAGCGTGTGGCTATCCGTCATTGTCACTATCCGTCAGTGTCATCCTCGCTATCGGCTCTACCTTCGAGCCCATCGCTTTAATAGCTCTTAAGCGATGGCGCAAGAGGCTCACACTATACAAGGCGACGTCTTAGCGGAACTCCAGTATCAGTTCCCGTCGGCGCCTGCATTGGCGTCAGAACCGCGCTGTGCATCGTCAGCGGGAGCCGCCTCGGTTGAGCGCCTATCTGCAGTGGGACTGGATGAGCACAACCACAATTATTGTGCGGGGCCATCGCGCCAAGCACCCGATCCCCTTCCCTTATGGACAAAGGGCGATCCCCGCAGGAACGAGCCTTGCCAGACCCGTCCTGTCCCATATCCGTGGTCAACCCGGCTATTTAGCAGGCGAAACCCCCAAGAGGCCGCGAGAGCAGCGCCATGTTCTCGTCAGCAGCGTAGAATGCCGGCCGGCTGCCCTGCCGTGTGGCAGCCCTGACCACTTTCTTTGGGACCGTCCCCAGCAAAGGCCAAACCCCCGTAATGGGCCAATGGCAAGCGGTCACGGCCGACGCCAGTAAGGCCGCATTCACACGACCATTTTCCGCGGCCTTGTGTAGGCCGCTCCCTTGCAGATCACGGCCCAGATATATCTATGGGGCCATTCACACGACCGCGTTTTTTCTCGGACGTTATCGCCCGTGTCTCGGAAGATGGTTCTTAAGTACATACGTCTTCAGCGGCCGTCTGCTGTCCGTGTCTTAAGCAGGCGCCACACGGGCCAATGCTACTCAATGGAGGTATTCACACGACCGTGCTTCTTTCTTTTTCTTTTTCTTTCACGGACGTACGTGTCTCGTCGTAAAGCATGTCCTGTCTTGGTCCGTCTTCGCGGGTCGCTGGCGGCAAGTTGTGGGCGAAGAACAGAACGCGCACGAAAGATTGGAAGCACCAGGGGAAAGGGGACACTGGAGCAAGGTGCGGTGACACATCTAGCGGTAAGATAGACTGACACAAGGGTTGAAAGACAGTCTCAACGAAGTCTTTTCACTACACACAATGACACGGCTTCTGGACGTTCAGCGTCTCATCGTTCTTGTCCAGGAAAGGCCAGAGCTTTGGGACAGCGGGGCAGTCTCGTACCATGACCGGAACAAGAAAAAGAGTTCGTGGGAAAACGTCACCAAGGAAATTCTCCAGGGTGAATGGGAGTCCGCTAGGGGAGCGGAGCCTCAGAACCTTGGTAGGCATGTGTTTAGCTGGAAATGGAATTACAGGAATGGGGCACAAGGTATTACACACTTCAGTGAATTCCAATGATTTATCATAACAACGTTCGTGTGCATATACCGTAATTAAGTATTACTGTGACCAAACACCACTTGTTGTTTCAAAGCCAACATTGAGACCATTCCTCTCCTTTCAAAATAGGACAGCGGAACACCTAGATTCCGACGCAGCGGTGACCTGTTGGCACAGTCGGCTGGGAGGGAGTCCAAGCCCTTGAGAAGTCACTCAGCGCCTGTGTATTCCAAAGGAGGTGGAAGTGAGCACACTCCGCCCAGCCATCCGCCCGGCGCTGCAAGGAAGAAAAGAAGAGCGACGAGTCCTAGCAATCACGATATAAGGGACCAGATAGATAGCAGCGTCCCCGACATCTAGACAGGAGTGCCGCGGAAAACCCAACGGACGCTTTCTCCCGTAGTTTTGCCCCCACTTGCGGCAGGTTCCTGAAGAGTGCTTACTCTCAGCAAAATCAGCACTGCTGACAGTTTTACAGGCAGCCGTATCTACCTGGGACACGCGACAGTTTTCCACCGCCTTGTATGAGTAGAACATAATTCTCAGTGGAAGAGGAATGTCGACTGCTCAGCCAACAGCCGCACCGCAACCTCACAGCTATTCACCTTGGTAAGTATCTCATCCTGCATGCCCGGCACCACTAGAATCACAGACGCCGGTACGCACATATAGCGGTTATGATGATCGTGAGGCGTCCACAGTGGTCTATTCGCAGTATGCCACGCACCACGCACAACCGCCCGCAGGTGCATACGGTGCGACGACCAGCACCTCCTCTTTCGACGACTTCTGCCGCCTATTCGGTGTTTCCAGCAAGTGACGTAAGTGGCACGATCACCTCCCATCCCGGTTCATGTCTTTCCGCGCAGTTTATCTCCTTCGATTTCTTTTAAGAACCTAGTGACGAGATTAAAAGTGTGCAGCCGCGCAAACAGAAATAGTTTTTGATGATGATGGCTGGAGTTTTAATGGCGCATCGACAACACAGGTCATAATGCGCCAAAACTGTGATTAAAATTTGACTAGTTAAACATAGGTGCTATGTTTAAAAAGGAGGAAAACAACAAATAAAATGCAAGCCTAAAACTACAATAGTTTCACGAATAGTTGTTTCTAGACGAATGAGGTGATCCACTGTGAAACACCCCATTCGAAAACCGCACTGGAATTCAGATATACAACTATTTGTTTCTAGGAGATGAATCAGTCGGTTGTTTACCATTCAAAAGTTTTACCTATACAGCTCGTGAGAGCAATAGGACGGTAACTGGCTGGATTTGAAGCTTTCAGTAAAAAATTTTTTTTGGTAAATCAGACAGGTGGTCGAGCATGGAATATGTAACTCGATCTGGGCCTGGAGCAGTTGCTTTTGCAGATAATAACGAGCGTAAAAGTTCTACCATGGTGAATGGTTAGTTATACACAAAACCATCGTCATCAGGTATTGGAAGTTCTTGTTTTTCAGCTCTTTGTTTAGTTTTAATAAATTTACTTGTATAGTGGGAAGAACTTCGAATGCTTTCGAAGTGTTCACCGAGGGCATTAGCGTGTTCTTCTAGATTTTGGCATACCTGGCCCTGACCTCGAAAAGAGGGACTGAATGACTGAGATGATCCCTTGTGGTTTTGCGGAGTCTGTCCCACACCACTCTAGATTAGGCATTACAGGACAGAGAAGACATGAAGTTGCGCGAAGTGGACCACTTCGCTTGCGTCCATCTGGCTTTTGCTCTTGCCTTTTTAAACAGCAAGAGATTTCGTGTTGTGGGGTACCTCCAAAATGTGCCCCACACCCGGTTCTCTAGTTTGATGATGATGATGATTCGTGTTTTAATGGCGCAGCGGTAACTACGACCATAACGGTTCTCTAGTTTGCGAGCGTCCTCGCGTTCACTATTTCACTAGGGCTTAGGTCGCTTTTGGAGACGACCAGAAATCTGGGGAATGAATTGTGTTGCCGCATCAAGGATGACGTTGTTGATAAGATTGCTAGCTTCCTCGATCGTCACTGTATCAATAGGACTCAGATAGAGGTCACATTTTCGAGAAAACTGCTTCCAGTCGGCTAGTTGAAATTTCCATCTGGGAGGTCGTGTTGTCAGAGCGTCGACTAATAATGCTGCAGCATTTGACATTATTTGGTGGCTCTACTAGGTGTATCTGTCCGTTCCATGTTGTTCCAGCCTCAGAACATCAGTTTCTCCCTTGTTCTACTTTTTTTGCAGTTCAAAGTATTCAGTAAGTTATTGCATCTTTAGAATCATTAGTGGGAGCATACCGCACAGTAATATGCAAGGCTGTAAAAGCTGCATAACATTACTTCCTCTAGGTTCCCAACTTACGAAGAAGCGGAACCGCATTCTGCCACCTGAATCTGGCACAGATATTGATGAGCCAGATGACGTTTCACCCAGCCTTCCCCCTTTCAGGGCCCTTTCCTGAAGGAAACAGCTGTAAGTGTTGCATTTGCATGTCCGCAGCAGATACTAGCCGAACTATCACGCATTGCAAAAAAGAAAAAGAAAAATGTGTTGTTTGCTTCTATGTGAGTTGTGTAAGTCAATGCCTAAGGAACTAACACTTGCTAGCTGGCCGCCATGTGACATCGCCTACCTCATGTGTAGTGCCAGGCAGCTCAGCTGCAGCGATCTCTTTGGTATGGAGCACAAGATATACGAGTTCTTGTTCACACTTTCTTTCTTGTTCCCTTTGTGCTGTCCCACAGAGCTCTTAGAAGAAGCCCTGACTCCATACAGTTCCAGTGAGAAGTCTTTTACAGGTACACATAGCCTTCTCGGTGACGTGCATGATTTCATTTCATCGTCAGAAGTGTTGCTTCTTTATTACAGAGCATTGCTTGTGTTGCAGTTGGCTCAGGAGGCAGTGATCCGCAGAGGCTGGAGAGCAAACAGCCAAGAAAGACATTGTCCACTGAAGGTGCCCGTATTGGTAACTCTAGTCGTTTGACAGAAGTTTCCAGAATTCCATTTTGCTAGTGCAAATATGTTTTGAAGGGATTTGCGCAATAGTGCCATGATTGTCCTAAAAACATTTGACTGCATGGAGGACAGGCCCAACCCGTAGGAAATCTGCTGCATGCTAAGTGGGATATTGCTTTTCACAGACGAATATATAAGAACAGAAGGATATGCCCTGTAACATAGCACTGCTGTTCTGGTTCTCAGTTTTCCTCTTCTGTTGCTCTAGCCTCACTATACGTGTTTCACGAAAATCCCCCTCCCCCGGCTGAATAATTCGTGAACCGGTGGCGCCATCGCAGAAATTTGTTTTTGGTAAATATCCTTGGGACATCGGCCATGAACTGAGTAGTGAGCGGCTCACTTCCATACGCTCACTAATTAAATAAACAAGGCATGTTTTAAACTTTACTTCGCACGCTTACGGAACGTTTGTTTTACGCATTGGGACCTTCAGCGGAAGCGGAAAATATTCCAAGAAAAAAAAAATGCGTCGACCCTTAATGATCTTTCCGGTGTAACATGAAAAGGGTGAAAAAGTGATTTTTCCGAGTAATTAATCGGTTTTCGTTTACATATTCCAGCCCATTACATGTTCCAGCCTCAAAACATCAATTGTGTCGTGTACCAATGCACTCTTTGGATCAGCTATCCGTGCACCCCTCTGGGAAACGTCACTAGCGCAACGCTACTTCCACGAAGGACCTTCAATATAAGCAACAAGCTTCACCCACAATAGTCATTTACTACAAGCGACTCAGGTCATACTGATACACGAATCTTCAAATGATTCTTTGCTGTTCTCCTTATCAGGTACATTTAACCGACCTTCATGGAAATACAACTGTGACCTGGAATACCTGTCAACAAATTCTGACTCGACGGACGTCAGCCACAAGTTATACACGTGCACCCCTCTGTGTAACCTCACTACCGCAACGCTGCTTCCCCGAATGATCTTCAATACGCCTCGTGCACAGACTAAAGGTGGCGCTTTGCGTGGCCACGAACCGGTGGGAAAGCGAACTTTTTGTGTGAGTCGTCCAATATCGAAACCAGTCAAAAGTGTATGTGGCGGGCGTCACGAAAATAAAACATGTGTGAATCGGTAGTGTAACTTTGCTTATTTAATCGTTTTAGACTGCGAATGACTAATTTCTGTCCTCGACGATCAATAAGGCGTAAGACTATATGCAGAAGCAGGCATGTCAGCGTTATTACAATTTTTTTAGCTTTTCTTCGCTCGCACCGCACTTGCGTGTGTTTTCTTTTACGTTAACTTTTTACGGCAAAGGGATGCAGAAGTCTCATTACCTGAGCGGACAAAGCCACAAGGTTCAAGCTAGTTGGAAATTCAAGTCTGAATTGAGAACACACATCATGAACGATATATGTCTGATTACGGCAACCAATTAGGATCATTGGCCTAAAAGAGACAAAATCCACGGAGTAGCTGATTTTGTGACACGTACGTTTGACGGCCAACACCCATCTTCTCCTGTCCACTTCGTGTGAATTTGGCGGGAAACTGCAGAACCTTGTACACGTCGGGGCATTCTCGGGTCCCGAAAAAAAAAAGGTCCCTGGTTGCGTGGGCGGAAATAATGGTCCCGCGGGGTTCTGAGCGCCAAAAAATACAGCAGCCGTTCTGGAGAGCCGATGAAACGGATCCTAGCGGACCAAGTGCTATCATTCGCCCTCCTGATTTATTTGTTTGTTTGATCTCTTTGTTCGCCCTGACTGATGTTAATGAACAATAAAACCTGCACCACATTCAATGAGGAACATGAAAGCGATCACATTTGCTGCACCAGTTGTATTGAGCGTATTACAACTGTTCTTTCTGTTCCTCTCTCTTTTTTTGTGGAGTACAGATAACGCGATTTCTTGCAGATATGTCGGAAAAAAGGTACCCGCGTTCTTTTATAACAGGACGGATTAGAGAAGAGTAAGCAAAGAGGCACATTACCTTCTGTATTCGTACCAATAAAATAAAACACATATAAGCGCTTTGCACTGAGCTCAGTAGCCTGGCTCCTACCTCACGCTCGCTGTACGGGGGTGGGGGTCGTTGGATGTAGTTCCCAATTCGGTTACAATTGCCAAATCAAGGTAGTGTCTTCCTATTGTTGGTCAGACACGTTTTACAGTTGTTCTGTCATACTTTCTATGTCGGTGAACCGTATCCTGAGCAGAAGCGGAGTTGAAAAGCCAATGAAACAATGAATGAGAGGGCGACAGCTTTTATTGTCCATAAACATCCACACGGAAAAGATGCAAGGGACAACTGTAAAACCCGTGTCTCCTTTTTTTCCCCTTTGACAATCAAGCTCAAACTTATAAACACGAAACTAGTGTCTGACCAACAGTAGGAAACTACTAGCATCCAGCGAACGGTATCGCGAGCGAAATAGTGCAGCGAATGATGTCGTTTACTCATTGAATGGCGTGCATATTTTATTATCTATTAACAGATGAAAAGGGCATATGCAACGACT
Organism: Ornithodoros turicata; assembly: GCF_037126465.1. Taxonomy (NCBI): domain Eukaryota; kingdom Metazoa; phylum Arthropoda; class Arachnida; order Ixodida; family Argasidae; genus Ornithodoros; species Ornithodoros turicata. The sequence goes on along the minus strand of NC_088203.1, from coordinate 43,927,200 downwards.
GGGGAGAGCCAATAGTAACACTCGGTCGGCTGTGATTTGTTTCATCAGTTATTCGCAACCACGCCTCTGTATTTTTGGGCGCGTATAAACATGTGGGACCATTTTTTCCCTACACCCGGCATTCTCGTACGTATTTGTGCACACAACGACTCAACAGTTCGTGCGCTAGGGCATTACTTTTACATCAATTCAAGCGCGGGGTCACCGAAGCAAGGTGACTACTGAAAGCGTACGAATAGCCCTCAAGAACCGAGCGGACTCATACAACTAGTTCCTATGACAGCCGCCAGGATTTTCCGTGGCGCGGCGGACGCTTTGCACGGAGCGTATATAAGCAACAAGCTTCACCCACAACAGTCATTTACTGCGAGCGACTCAGGCCATACTGATACACGAATATCCAACTGATTATTTGCTGTTCTCCTTATCAGGTACGTGAGTGCTTCCTTGAGTACTTATTACCACTGCCTCGCCTGCTTATTACTGTCGCTCGCAAGCTCAGTGTATTCTGATGAACAATGAAAGGACTGATGAGCTTCGCAATGAAATTAAGAATCTTGATAGCAAGATTGTTGAATTTGCCAATGACATCGAAGAGGTTAGAACAAGCATGAACTATATGAATCAAGGCGTTGAAGAAATGGTGTCAAAACATGAAAGCCTCCTAAAACAAAATGAAGAACTCAAAGCCGACAACTTAAAATTTAAAAAGCCACAAGTACTCAGTTGTCAGCAAGGGTGAATGACCTTGAGCAGTATACCCGTGCGAATAATCTTGAAATTCGCGGCATACCAGTTACCCAACCTGAGGACTGCAGTCTGCTTCTGTGTAAGATCGGAAATAAAATCGGAATTTCTTTGAATGCCAGTGACGTCGGTGTCATTCACAGAATCCCAACCACGAACAAACAATACCCCCCCCCCCCCCCGAGTATCATTGCTCACTTTGTATCCAGGTTCACAAGAAATGCCTTTCAAAGAACTGCTCGCAAAGCTAGGCTTACACTGCGTGACATCGGTATCAATGATTGTTGCATAAACTCGCAATATATTTCAATGATCACCTGTCACCTGAAAATCGCGGACTAATCGCAGAAACCATGACACTTAAAAAAGAAAAGAAATGACAGTTCTTGTGGACAGACCAAGGGTGTATTAAGGCCAGGAGGGCCACTGAAAATCCCGTCATAACGATCAAGACTGGCAATGATCTTTCTGGCACTCAGTGAACTATCACCCATACTTTTTTTCTTATTCTCTTTGATTGCCGACACACTCACCATAGTTTTGGCGCTCTATGGCCTTTGTTGCCTTTGTGCCATTAAACACATAATCAATCAATCAATCTTTGATTGCTTATGTCAGTCCCTCAGCTCAATGTACTTCCAACTGAACTCTGTAATCTATTAGAAAACGGTACTTCGCTCTCTTTCTTGCACTTAAATATCAGAAGTCTGAGAGCGCACTTTGAACAATTTAACAATCTGTTATCAAGAACTGAACATAACTTCTCAGTGATCGCACTCTCTGAAACATGGCTTAGTAATGAAAATACTGAATATTACGATATTCCAAATCATACTATTGAGCTTTCTCACGGAAGCTCTTCCAGTTACGGTGGAGTTGCATTGTATGTCCATGAGAATATATCGTATAAACTCCGGCATGACCTAAGCATCCGCTGCGATCACTGTGAAACACTTTTTATAGAAATCAACCCTCCAATATCACTAAAATCACTTCTGTCATACCCAAATGCACCAGTGGTTATCGAAGCTGTTTATCGCTCACCCTTGAGTGACATTGAGTCCAAACTTGATGAAGTCCTCTCTTTATTAAGGACAAAGAAAGTGAACTTGGTTATACTAGGAGACACTAATATTAATACCTCGGGGATGAAATGTTTCATCTAGCGCTCACTATTATCTCAGTATCCTTGCACTACATGGAATGCAACAATGGGTAACGTCTGTTACCAGGACATGCGCGACCACTGATACCACCATAGATCACATAATCTGAATTTCAATGAAGACCGTTTTAGTACTGGAACCATCTACTGGACCACTGCCCCATATTTACTTTTTCTGACTCAACTCGTATAATACCACCACGACCAAGGGAATTCATGATATGTGACTATGACAAACTTCATGACACCATAATGTGCGAATCATGGACTGATGTGTTTAGCAACGCCACTGTTGATGAAAAGTATAATGCCTTTATTAACATTATACAGCAATCCAAAAAGGACACATCGCAACTAAAAACATATTATAAGCGCTCCTTTATTAAAAAGCCGTGGATCATAAAAGGATTGCTGAAATCTATAAAACATAAGGAAAATCTTTACAAAAAATCATGCTCAACCAAACATAATCTTACACTCTTAATATCATCAAAAAATATCGTAACATGCTCTCCAGCTTGTTACAAAAAGCTAAACAGCAATATTACTATAATGCCATGATACAGGCAACGGACGATAGTGCAAAAACATGCAGTATCATCAACGAGGCTCAGAATAAGACTCACAAAACTGGCAAAATCCATTTAATATTTAATGATAATGGCTTAACTGTTCGTGATCCCAAATCAATTGCTGATATATTTAACAATTACTTCACCGATATACCCAATTATGTTGAATACCACTCCAGTAACACTCCCCTTCCAATAGCTCCAACAATTAATAACAATCATGTATCGACGTTTCTAACTCCAACGGATTCAATTGAGTATATCAACGTCATCACTAGTTTAAAAAATTCAAACTCAACTGGCCCAGATGAAATACCTGTAGAACTAGCGAAAAAGATAAAACATTCACTATCACCACCCCTTGCTAATATAATAATAGCAGTTTTGCTACAGGAGTGTTCCCAAGCGCACTGAAAATATTCAAAATTATACCTGTTTTTAAGAAACGGGGCAAACAGTCGACCTATAGTTACAGGCCTATAGCTGTACTATCGGTATTCTCTAAAATTTTTGAAAGAATCATACTTAGGCGGCTACAACACTACTTCAATTCAAACCGGCTTCTTTCACTTGAACAATATGGCCTTGTAAAAGGTAAATCAACGAAAAAGGGGCATTATTAGACACAGTGGAAGATATTAAACAGAACATTGAAAATAAATTATGAACTATGGGGATATTCATAGGCTTAACTGAAGCTTTTGATCTCGTTACCTTGCTTCTTCATAAATTTTATCGATATGGAGTACGGGACATACCACTAACCTTAATAAAGAGCTATTTAACAGGAAGAAGCCACTACGTCAACGTTCAATAAATTAACTCAAACACCAGGAGCACTTGGTTATGTGTACCTCAAAGGTCAATTTTAGGTCCTTTCCTGTTTCTTGTAGTCATTAATGACCTGCCTTTCATTTTATCCTGTAAATCTGTCCTGTACGCTGATGACACCTCCCTCTTTATAACCAGCAAAAGCGTTGATGAGTTATATAACACTGCAAACAACGTTATGCTCCAACTATCCTCTTTGTTAATCCAAAATAAACTCATAGCTAATTTCAATAAAACAACTTACATCATTTTCCACCCTAAAAATAAGCACCTTACAACAGAAAATAAAACCTAACATTTTTTTATAGGACCATACATAGATTAAATCATACAAGATTTCTCGGAATTACCATTGATCACAAACTTTCCTGGCAAAAACACATTGATTCATTATATAAAAGTACCTATTCTTCAAACACAATATTATTTAGGCTCCGTGGCATATTTCCTTTGTCCTCACTACTCATTGTTTACCACTCACTGATTCATTCGATAATATCATACTGTGCGCTTGTCTACGGCATCATAACTACATAATCTCCAGGTAGCCCAGAATAACTGCATCAGAACTATCATGAAGATTAGACGCAATGAAAGCATCCGGCACCTGTGCCCTCTGTTAAACATTTTACCTATGGGTAAACATGTCACGCATCGCGCTTTGTTACTTACTTATGAATTACTACACAACCAGGTTTCTATGCCACACATCGATATCGTCTACAATACTAACACTGCATTCACTCGATCATCTAACCAGAATCTTCTCTCAGTACCAAAGTCCAAAGCAAGCTATGGTATCTTTCGGTTTGTTTACTTCTCATGGAAACTGGAATTCTTTACCCGAAAACATAAGAATCACAGCTACATTTCCTTCCTTTATAGCAATGCTGAATCATTTCATTTATAACACTTAATGTTTTCGCATAAATTTTGATCTGAGAATGCATTAGCTGTTTTCTAGTTCATTGTTATCCATGTTGACTGTAAATATATATTGCTTTTGTTATTCTAATTGTCAAATGAGTTGTCTCTTGTCAAGATTTGTAATCATCCGGGGTCCCCACACTAGTGGAAAACACGGGACCCCTATATGTATGTTGTAACCTCTTGTATGATATTGTTTTTGTGAAATAAATCTGAAATCTGATACTGACTGTCAATTTCGTGTTCATCCGCCTGGTTGACACACGGGGGTGACGGAAGATAAAGAACAGCCACAAGACCGCAGGAGACACTTTGGTGTTCCTTTTCCTTCTCTACACTCTTAGAAATGAACTTCACCACATTGCACGCTCCTAGCCAACCATTATCCCAAAGGACACCGTATCTCCGTTGATTTCATGAAAATGGGAGGCGTGCGCCTTTTTTGTACCAATTATGCCAAACATAAGGGGGTAGTTTCATTTTAAATCGAACAACGTGTGAAAGTCGTATTTTTTAATTCGACCAGAAAAAATATATGTTAGAGGACAGTTCAAACGACGCAAAACGCGCCACGTGCGACGCTCGTGCGTGAAGTAGTTTCCGCGTAGGAGAGGGGGAAAGTCGGAGGCTGCTTGGGCGCGCTTTCTTCTGGACCGACTTTGACGGGATCTAGCACCGCTGACTTTATGTCTTGGAACTGGAGGATTTTTGTGATTATAGGCTGCACCATAGACACTGTCCACAGCCACCCACAGAACTCTGAGAGCCACAGATTTTCTGTTAAAAAATGCCAAACTTGGCGTAAACGTTCAAAAAGGCCAAACTTTGTTACCAATTTTCGTCATGACGGAACGTCTGAGAACATCGAACTTAGTGCCATTCGATAGGACGTTGAAAGAGCTTTTGTGCTGTATAGAATTCAGTTTTCTCAGCACAGTTGTTTCTGTGTTATTAACTTGAGAATCACACATGGTAGGCTAAAATTGCCAATGTTGCATCTCAATTTTCTCAAAAATGCCATCTTCGATTTCTTTGATAATTTTTCAAAAGGTGGCTTCATGTCTGTACTTTAGACGTCAAGTGAGACAATCTTTTATTTTTGGCTGAGAGACGCGCAACGATTTTTTTTTGTCAGGCAGGGTGCACGAGGCTGCGGCCTTGCGCGCCCCACCCACGAGCACGCGACCTTCAACCTCTTCTTTGCTATATGTGTCTCGTTGACGGAGAAATCAATGACCACACTGCGTGAGGTTGTTGTAGTGTCCCCGGAGCATCACTTTACGTTTACCCAATGGTCTCTCAGTTCCGTCAGGCTCATTCAAACCGTGGGAGAGTACATGAGTTGCCTGTTCGCCCTTGACAAGAAGCCCCAGTTCGACGAACATACCGACAAAGCAGTGAGAAGAAACGAAGCACTTCGTAGAGATCTTTATCCACTGGTAACATCTTAGCTTTTGTTTCAGGTTGCCGCCACTCCCTCAGGCAGTGTGAAAGGCACATCCTTTTCATTGGTAAAAGAACGAAAATCGAAAGTTTCGAAAAACGTAAAATGTGCCCATTGCGAGACCCCTGCAGGTGGTGGCTGCCACCATTGGATTAGCATCATCCGACAGCTTTAGACATGACCTTTCACATGATATAAAGTGACTGGGTTCAAGCGCATTCTTTGTCCGCCTAGTATCGCAAAACCACGAGTGGTACGCGAAAATTTTGCATGTTCGATCTTAATTATTTCTAAAAAGCCGGAATATTTTTCACGATTTATTCCACAGGGGCAGAATTATGCTGGTACTTTGCGCTGCTGGTAAAGTACCTTTTCTCCTTTTGATTGAGACGTAGGCCTACCTTTCCGCGGAGCGATTTTTCCACACAATGGCGCTCTTCGAATGTTTACGAGCGCGTTTTGCTTCGTAGTCCGCTTTGTAATTTAATGCCCAGGTGTTGCATTATGTACTTATTTTGCCCTTATGGTACGTATGTTTATTTTTTCCTTTGGAGACGCAGGGCAATACTTTCGTGGGCGACTTGAACTTGCTATTACGCACTTTCATGGGAGTCACACGCACGTGCGCATATTCACTATTCTCCCGCACATGTGCTTGAGGCAATGCACATACGCACGCTATGAGGCTGTCGTGCGAGTTAATATTAGGAAGGCAGAACTACGGCCACAGGGGACAGAAAGTTACAACACCTGAGAATACAAATTTGTGGTCGCGCGGTTTCAGTCGCCTCTTAACTTGGGCGCAATAAGTGATAGTTCCGAAGGTGCGCATGCTCGCTTTAATTAGTTTTATGCTCCGTAGCGTTATTTCGGAACCACGACGGGTGGTACAAAACCCGTAAGACCGCTGTGATGACAGTTGCTGCTCTCAAGTATAACACGTTCGCCCTCACCGAGATGTGTCAGTGTCACCGTGGGAATCAAAATTTCCGACAGAACAACGCACAACTAAAATCCCTCGTTTCCGGTAGCCGTAGGTACCTTAAACCCTCGGTGTGGTCTTCAGTAGTCCTTCTGGCATCCATGCGCTTGAAACCTTATATCATGTGAAAGGACATGTGTACAGCTATCGGATGATGCTAATCCAATGGTGGCAGCCACCACCTGCAGAGATCTCGCAATGGGCACATTTCACGTTGTTCGAAACTTCCGTTCTTCGTTCTTTTACCAATGAAAAGGATGTGACTTTCACACTTCCTGGGGGACTGGTGGCAACCTGAAACAAAAGCTAAGATGTTACCAGTGGATAAAGATCTCTACGAAGCGCTTCGTTTCTTCTCACTGCTTTGTCGGTATGTTCGTCGAACTGGGGCTTCTCGTCAAGGGCGCACAGGCAACTCATGTACTCTCCCACGGTTTGAATGAGCCTGACGGAACTGAGAGACCATTGGGTAAACGTAAAGTGATGCTCCGGGGACACTACAACAAGCTTACGCAGTGTGGTCATTAATTTCTCCGTCAACGGGACACATATAGCAAACAAGAGCTTGAAGGTCGCGTGCTCGTGGGTGGGGCGCGCAAGGCCGCAGCCTCGTGCACCCTGCCTGACAAAAAAAATCGCTGCGCGTCTCTCAGGCAAAAATAAAAGATTGTCTCACTTGACGTCTAAAGTACAGACGTGACACCACCTTTCGAAAAATAATCAAATAAATCGAAGATGGCATTTTTGAGAAAATTGAGATGCAACATTGGCAATTTTCGCCTACCATGTGTGATTCTCAAGTTAATAACACAGAAACAACTGGGCTGAGAAAAATGAATTCTATACAGCACGAAAGCTCTTTCAATGTCCTATCGAACGGCACTAAGCTCGATGTTCTCAGACGTTCCGTCATGAAGAAAATTGGTAACAAAGTTTGGCCTTTTTGAACGTTTACGCCAAGTTTGGCATTTTTTAACAGAAAATCTGTGGCTCTCAGAGTTCTGTGGGTAACTGTCGACAGTGTCTATGGTGCAGCCTATAATCATAAAAAACCTCCAGTTCCTAGACATAAAATTAGCGGTGCTAGATCCCGTCAAAGTCGGTCCAGAAGAAAGCGTGCTCAAGCAGCCTCAGACTTTCCCCCTCTCCTACGCGGAAACTACTACACGCACGAGCGTCGCACGTGGCGCGATTTGCGTCGTTTGAACTGTCCTCTAACATATATTTTTTCTGGGCGAATTAAAAAATACGACTTTCACACGTTGTTCGATTTAAAATGAAACTACCCAAGGACGAAAAGGGCTCTTCCTCCAGTTTTCGACAAATCGATCAAGAACGTTGTCATTCGGCATTATGGTTGGCTAGGAGCGTGCTATGTGGTGTAGTTAATTTTTAAGGGTGTAACCCACTAGTTCACAGCGCTCGCGGCACTTTCGTCATCATCCATGATAACAACACGCTATCTCACCGACGGAAGGACAGAACTGCCATTGCTGGTTACCAGTCGCTTTGAGAAGGAATACAAGAGGGTCTCTTGCGGCTTTTCATAATCTTCCGTCGTCCCCGTGCGTGAACCAGGCGGCTAAAGATGAAATTGACTGCCGGATAGCTGGTCCAAAGAGCTCATTGGTGCACTGCTCCGCGCCGAAACCACTTAATGTACTGTAATGCAATGTAATGTAATGTATGTAAACCGAAACCACTTAATTACTTCAAAAAATCACTAAGTGTCGACGCGTTTTTTTTTTCCTTCGAATATTTTTTGCTGAAAGGGACTATGAAATTTCCCGAACCCCCATACTTTTTTTCGCTGGAAACTGTTCTTCCCGCAGAGAAACTAATATGCCACAAATTCTTCCGGACGAAATCGCTCCACTCTGCGAGGAGCGCGAACTGGAAATATCTCTTCCGCGTTCCTCCTCTCCCGCACATATTTCCCTGTCGATGGTGTAACTGTATGGACCGCGCTTCGGTTCCCCGTTATGTCACCGGTGTTGCACAATGGCAAGTAATGCCGCGAGCTCGCGCTGTGGCTTCCGCCGTCCAGTCGCACATACAAGGTCACAAGGTCTCTGGTCGCGTCTGAGGGTAGAAGGTTGAAGTTGAAGCATTACGTTTTCTTGGTTGGAGGCGTTCGGATAACACGCTATAATGAACAGCTTTTTGCATATGAATCGTTTGCTACAGTTGAACTGGCAAGTATGACATGTGAGCTGTACTTTGTTCATCGAATGTATTCGTCGTCTGATCTGCGGCCGTTCACAACAAGGAACTCACGCACCTCCGTGGCTTTGAGAGTTTTGCTGACGAGTTACGTGGGCCTCTAGCGATTCACCGCAACATGTATTGGTTGTAACGCCGTCACCAATGGAAAGTGTCTGGTGGTTGCTTGGCGTTGCAGTTATATTTACGTCAGTTGCAGTTATGTTTACATGTTAGCAATTTGACAACAAAGGAAGTGCGTTGTGAAGTGAGACTGTGATATTTGGAAGATGCCCCCTTTGTTGCTCGATTTGTTTGCACGAATTATCGTAAAAGACTGGGTGGTCTAATGTTTTGTTTTACTTTGTTTCAACTCATTACATTTACATCATTACTGTTATTATTCAAAGGAGCTTCGTGCATTTAGGCGATTTTGATTTACTCTGCGTTTATTGTTCTACAGGTGGCAGATTGTGTTTCATGCAAGAATTTATTTATGAGCACGTCACGTATTCTGTATTCAATGTTGAACACGTCGTAAATCTGTTAGCGTTGCCAACCACCATGCCCACAAAAACCCAGCTGTAGCGTATCCTGTAAGAGTATTCTGACATCGTATTGATTTCTGATAAGTGTTTGTCGTTTAACAAATTTATTGTTCAACCAGGTTTCCAATACCGTGTAATACATCCATAACCCTAAGACTCGGGGACACAATCTCACGACACCAGTTCGCCTGCTTTGTTGCTCTCTTTTATTATTGTGTTACGTAAGCTTGAAGTCACCAGTTGAGTAACTGGAAAAAAGCAAAAAACCCCAGTACTGACGTAGCGTGCCCAGTATAAACTGTTCCATTTGCCACCGGGACAGTCCTCGCTATGCAGGCTCCTCCGAAGGTGTGGGCGCACTTGTATGTGCGTCAAGGACGAGGACATCAGGGTCAAACAGCTGAAATGTCGACATTTAGCTTAAATAGTACAATAACTAAGACCTAACATCTACACGTACACATTATGTGCTATACATGCATAATTTTTATTTTTAATAGAACACAAGATATGTTGTATTTTACACTGTCACAAAGCTCATCTAACATCTGTATTGGCACCAGTCTTACCAGCAAATAAGGGCTGAAGTAGCTGCACGGCCTTGCAGGATGCCCAGAGCAAGTTGAGCTCGTTTAACACAGCAGTACACCACTGGTATGATAATGGTTGGTAGGGTTACTTTTGGTAATGTGAAACAAAGCGCAGAGTTGTAGCAGGAACAAAATCTCGTGAGGACATAGTGTATCAAAGGTAGGTTCCTTTAATTTAGAGGTGACCTGCAGAGCACTTGCTGGAGTTGTCCTGGCATGTTACCCTGGTGAAAGACTTCAGCTGCCATGCAGATGGGCCACCCTGATTTGATTTTGATTTGATTTGGGGTTTTTTGGCGCAAGAGCAGCTCTGGCCATACTGCGCCAAGACAATGGTTAAATATAGCAGGCTTCTATATAGTTAACAATTAAAAGCTGTGACTATGGCAATTTGATAATGAAGTGAATGATGAAAGTCACCCATGTGGGGTGTGAATGGGCGAGGCTTTGAGGCAACCCCAGGCAAGGGAGTAGCCAATCCTCCTCTGTCTCATGTGAGACTTCGGGGCTGCCTCGGGTGAGGGCATCACCCAACTCCCTACCTAAGGGATTCCGGGGGGTGTCCTGGGCGAGGGAGTCGCCAACCTGATTTGAGAAAACAAGATAACACAGTACACAACCGCAGTTCCGGTGAATGCAAATGATGTAATCTAACTGAGCAATGATTAAAGAGTGATATTAAACGGCAGGAACAACTTATTTATTTACACATGGTAAACAAGACTTTCGTGCACGATACTGCACTTCTTCAGGTAACCTTGTAACCTTCAGGTAACCTTCAGGTAAGCTGAAGAAGTGCAGTCTCGTGCACGAAAGTCTTGTTTACCATGTGTAAATAAATAAGTTGTTCCTACCGTTTAATATCACTCTTTGATTTACTCACCACCGGCAACTTGACATCGCCTATTTTTTCTGCCTTTGAGCAATGACTATAAGATAAAAAGTGTAAACAAGAAAATCCCTCAATATCACATTTGTGCACATGATAAAGGAAACTGTAGATCAAATAACAAAAAAGGTTAAAAGAAAACTTGTGAACAATATACAGAGCCCGATATGGTAGGCAAGGCACTGCATTAAAGAGGAATCTGGAAAGAGGGTGCACAGCATTTGTCTGCTCTGAATAGAGGGTTACAATGATCATGCTGTCTCATCTAAGTGGTTTCAGGCTCCGCTGAGGAAGTCACCTGTGAACATGAAAACAGGTCAGTGAAGAGAAAAGAACGGATACGTATGTTCAACATATCACATAAATATTCTGTTGAAATGTGGTTTCCAAGATCATGCTAAACGAAGTGTAGTTTTATCAACAGTGCACCACCTGAGCTTAGGGACTAGATTCGGTAACTTCTACTTTCTTTTTTTTTTACTCTCTCTGTGCCGTAAGCGGCGGCAAGGTTCAGAGTCACGCAGATGAGAATTAACCCATTCACACAATCCTGAAATCTATGACTGTATTTGAACCACACGGACTGAGAGACCTTTGTCAGCTCCAATAACGAAAAATACTCACACCTTTGCGCCGTTTAGGTGGATGTTCTTTCCCAGGTGTGGACAGGTATTGTGATGGTGCTACACCTTGATTCAGACGACACTAAGCTCGTTATCCAGTACGTTGAAGAGGTTCAGCGTACGCTTCGTAAATTCGATCATGCAAATGTCCGCTACAAACACGAGCAGCTAGTCGATGGCACCGCATCGTCTTTCCACTCCGGCGTTCCGATTGCTTTGTGGCGTTAAAAGCTGTCCGTCGCGTCACTGTTAAGCATGAAACATTGGATACCAGGCGAATATTGACGTAAATTGGGGCAACCAACTATCCAACATCGTCTCGGCATGTCGACGAAAACCACAGGATGCGACGATTGCGCGAAAGCTGCCGTCATGGAGATTTCCACCCCCGATGAACGCATACGCGCGATCCTACGGCGCATGCTCCTGGCGGGATTCCTCGGCTCGGCAAAACGTCACGATGACGTGTTCCTGAGCCGGCCGTGGCCCCGTCAAGTTGCCCGCTGTGTCTCCGTTCGGCAGCTCGCGACGGCGCGGCGCCAGCTGTTCTCCCTTCGCCGCTCTGTTTAAATTCGCTCCCGAGAAAACCGTTCGCGCGACGAAGGTAAAATTTCGGTTCTAAAAATGTCTTCTTTCGAACGAAATGAAGAAAAAAATCGTTTCATGGTCTCTTGAAGGTCCCAATGCGTAAAACAGAGGTTCCGTAAGCGTGCGAAGTAAAATTTAAAAGATACCATGTTTATTTAAGCAGTGAGCGTATGCAAATGAGCCGCTCACTACTCAGTTCATAGGTGATGTCCCAGTTTTCTTTACCAAAAAGCAATTTCTTCGACGGCGCCACTGGTTCACGAATTATTCAGCCGGGGGCTTTTCGTGAAACACCCTGCAGTAGTACTACTGATTAACTCTGCAGCCAGGAAATGACGTCAAACAGGAAATGACGTCATCAAGGACGTATGACGTCACTCCAGGCCGCAGCCGCTCCGCCCTCATATCAGTGAGGTCAGTGGATAAGATAGTTAATCAGTGACGTCACATAGTTAATCTTAGTGATATGATATCAATGATAAGATTAAGTAACAATAATGACGTCATGGTGAAACACACTAGGAATCGAACTTGGGTCCTTTAGGTTGTCAGACGAGCACCTTAAGCCACTGGGCCATGGGCTCTACATGTTTGCTTATGTCGCTAATCAGGATAGAATTGTGTGGGGTGGAGACGTCGTTTGATTTCTTTTACGCCAGGTGGCGTCATGGGGAGTTGAGTTCGTTCATCTAGAGATGGCAGCACTTCCAGCAAATTTACCGCCGTTCAACAGATGGCGCTACCTGCGCCCCCAAATTTTAAATTTCGTGCCATTTGACTTCGCCCTTGGTTTAAAAGAACTCCTCACGATCATGTTGTTTTCATTTTAGAAAAAGAAAAACAATGGCGAGCCAGTTCTATGTCAACTTACTGTCAAACGCCTCGAGTGATGTATTTCCTAGTAACACAATGAGCAAGTTCAGAGTTAAACTAGCTCAGCCAGTGCAATTAGATGGAAAGTGGGAGGTTGCTCTGGCGGAGGTGAATATCCCATTTGCAATTAATAATGTCACAGATATCGTTAATGGTATATCGGAGACTAGCCTCTTCGGTGGCGTAACCACGACAGAGCAAGTTAAGTTTCTTGCGGGAGAAAACATTATTGTACCTTTTCGTCAACTTCTAACGAAACACTTCAAAAACCAAGCCAAAATAATACGGGTCAGTGGTCATTATGAAATACAACTTCCACTAAATACTGGTCTGGAATTAAGTTCAACTCTCTCTGCTAAGCTTGGCCTTCCTGAAAAGATTATCGGTTCTTCGGAATTGGATGAAGGCCAGCCAGTAAAAGTATTGAAATATCAGGTGGACACTGAAGAGAAAGTCACCCTAATCACGTATCGTTCACGTACAACCAAATACAAAGTTCCAGAAGGGTATTATGAGTCAGGGAAGGACCTCGCCGATGCGATAAATCACGCATATCGAGCAAACTTACACCTACCAGAAGATGCTCGTCTCATATTTTACAATCCCTATAATGGAGTTTGTCAACTGGAACGTCGCAATGAGGGTTACGTTACATTTCACCCATATTTAGCTCTGATGCTTGGATTTGGAAAACGAACAACCTTCTCCAGTTTCACAGTTGCTCAGCGTGATGTCTGCCTCTTCCCAGCGCAAAATTACATTTTCGTTTACAGCGATATCATCGAAAGTGAAGCTGTAGGTGATATAACCGCACCCCTTCTTCGATTTCTCCCATTTAGACTGCAGAGTCGGAATGAGGTTATGTCCTACTCTTTCACAAATCTTTACTATAAATATGTGACTGTCAAGGAGCTGACTAGCATTCAAATCGAACTGGCAAACGAGATAGGTGATTTCATTCCCTTCATTGCTGGTTCTGGTCGTGTGGGAGTAACATTACATTTTCGAAAATGCATATAACTCAGACACCCTGTTGTATATCGCATTTCGGCAGCGGTAAACGAGATCAACCATTGCCACATTACTCAGCTCCTCTTTATCAAGTTGGATCTGGCTTTTTTTCTGAGTTGGTGCAGCGGTTTATACCTATACTGACTAAACAAGTAGCGCCCTATGTAGGTCGGAAACTTCTTGACACAGGACGTCACATAGCGGAGGAAGGGAAACAGGGAACAACGTTTGGAGAGGCACTAAGGAAAGGGGTTGGTCGCACCATCCATTCAACTCGTGACGAGTTGCTGCATAGACTCAGAGGGAAGGGTAGGAAACGTAATAAAAGCAAGGGCAACAGAATTGATTGATCAGTAAAACGAACGAAGAAACGAAGAAAGGTTGATTTTTTCACCTGAGGAAAAAAAAGATGTCTACCATCGCCTTAGTACATAAAAATTCTTGCTTCTGCACAACGAATCAGTTGGACCTGTTTTCTGTTCCACCGACAAACTTTTCTCTGGAGAAGTCAGAATATGTGGAGTTTTTCCCCATTTCTGCACCTACCTCGAGCGGTGTGATTGAATATAATGTTCCAGGTCTCGGTGGCGGCTTCTTTGATCTCCAGTCGAGTTTCTTACACATTCAATGTAGAGTTGTGCGTAAAAATGAAGACGCAGCATTGACTACAACTGGCAGTACAGTGACAAATGACAACGTTATTCCTGTACAAGCATTTGCATCTTCTCTCTTTCATCATGTCCACATTTATCTTAATTCGACTCTGGTATCTAATTTCGAACATTATGCCTATCGTTCTTACTTGGACATTGTTACAAATGCAAACAATGTTACTCAAACTCACACCTTGTCTGCAATGCTTTACGAACCAGATCCAGTGGGAGAATCTGAAAATTTTGCTATCCCCAACGAAGCAAAAGGACTTTTCGCACGCTATAAACGCACCAAAGGATCAACTCTCTGTGATCTTTATTCTCCTATCTTTAGCGACATCTGTCAGCAAGAAAAATTTGTCCTTAATAACACCAATATACGAGTGGTGCTAAGACAATGCACTGACGAATTTAGGCTCCTCTCTGGTCCCAGCGAGACTGAAAAGCATACAATAGAGTTTTCTCGAATTGTGCTCTACCTCCGACGTGTGCAGGTTTCTCCAAGCGTACTCGTTGACATTGAAAGAAGACTTCAAACGACACCCGCCACATACCTTCTTCGAGGTTTAGAGATTAAGTATAGGACAATCGCTCCAAACCAATCTCAGGTGATATTTGATGATCTCTATAGTGAACGAGTTCCTTCTAAGTTGACCGTATTGATGGTCAAGAGTGGAGCATATCAGGGTCATAGAGAACGGAACCCTTTTAAGCTTGAAAATTTTAAACTCAAAAGAGCAGTGCTCGACGTTGGCGGTCAACACTACACCGACGACTTCAACTTTCAACGAGACATCTATGCAAAGGGATACATGATGATGATGATGATTGGAGTTTTAATGGCGCATTGACAACGAAGATCATAATGCGCCATAAACTGAGGTATGATTGAGACAGTGGTGATGATATGGTTATTTAAGAGTAAACACGATGACTAATAAAAGATGAGTGTATACGTGTAAAACATTACTCTGCGACTATAAAAGGCTAATAACGCCAACGTCTCTCAGGAAATCAAAGACGCTTGTAAAAGGGACGAGAGCCTCTTCACCAAGCAATAGGGCTGGGTGAAGAGGTAAGAAGTATTTATAAAATACCTTGAAGTGATGTTTGCGATGTATTTCATGATGTGTGCATGTGATGAGTATGTGTACGACAGACAGGAGCTGACCACAGTGCGCACACTGAGGTGGCTCCTCTCCCCGAAGTAAGAAACCGTGTGTAAGGTAAGTATGGCCTATACGTAGCCTTGCTCGTAAAGTGCACAACAGGCGGTTTTCCAGCCGGTCTCCTGCATCCTGAATGTGAGGTTTAACCAAGTGGAGCTTATTATTTGTCTGTGTGTTCCAAAAGGCTTGCCACAATCTGTGCAGTGATTTCTTGAGTGCCGATCTCATGTCTTGCACGGACATCTCAAAAGGTGTGACGTCATTTTGGAGAGCAGCTGCAGCTGCTTGATCTGCCAACTCATTGCCTTTGATGCCTACGTGGCTGGGCACCCAGCATAGGATGAGGGAGTACCCCTTTGTTCTTATCAAACTGGCTAAAGATCTTGCTCGCTGCACAAGCAAGTTCTTTGTTGTGTGCTGACTACAAATTGCGTTAATGGAACTCAAGGAGTCTGTATATATAACAGAGGACTTTATGGAATCTTGAAGGATGTAGTTGAGAGCCAAGATAATGGCGTAAACCTCGGCAGTAAAAATTGATGCAAATGTTTTTATACGATGAGACCTTGTGTGCGCGCCACAAATCATGGCACAAGTCACTCCTGCACTAGACTTGGACCCATCTGTGTAAATCTCAGTATGGGTATCAAAGCTGTCTTTCAAGTGTGCAAACTCTTGTTGAAGTACTGATGAGGCACTGTCTTGTTTCTTGTATTTTGACAAAGAGGTGTCAGACCTTGGAGGTGGTTCCCAGGGTGGGAGCTTTCTGCTACACTCTACAACTTGTAGGTCACAGGACGTGAAACCGTGGCAATCAAACTCCGATGCAATTCGCAAGGAGAATGGAGGGACCACAGAGGGCTTGTTAATAAACAGCTGTTTAAAGCGTGTGTGCTTGACGCAAGTCGAGGCTGGATTTTGGGGTTGACTATGTATTCTAAGTGCGTACGACGTACCGAGGTAAGAACGCCGTCTTTTCAAGGAGCATTTCTTTGATTCAACGTATAGACTCTGTACTGGAGACGTTCGGAAGGCGCCAAGCACGAGCCTGAGCCCCTGGTGATGGACAGGGTCCAGGGCTTTCAACACCGACTCGCGAGCAGAGCCGTAGACAAAGGACCCATAATCAAGTTTCGAGCGAATACATGCAGTATACACTTTGTGCAGTGTCTCCTGGTCTGCACCCCAAGATCTGTGAGAAATTATTTTTAGAATGTTTAATGATTTGACACACTTTATCTTTAGGTTTTGGACATGAGCCTTGAAGGTCAGCTTCGAGTCGAAAGTGATGCCAAGAAATTTGGCTTCTGGTTGAACAAGGATATCTCGTCGGTTAAGCTGCAGTGTAGGTGGTGAAAAGAGTCCTCTAATCCTAGAGAAATGGACACACACAGTTTTCTCAGCTGAAAATTTAAATCCATTTGATGAAGACCACTTAGCCATATTATTGATGGCTACCTGCATCTGTCGTTCGCATATTGACAGGTTCGCGGAGCAACAAGATATTTGAATGTCATCCACGTACAAGGAGAAAGATATGGAGCGTGGGATGACATTGGTCACAGAGTTGATTTTCACAATAAATAAGACAACACTGAGAACGGATCCCTGCGGGACACCATTCTCTTGTACAAAGGGGCGGGATAGAGTGGTTCCCAATCGCACTCTAAAGGATCTGTGCTGGAGGAAGTTTGAAATGCATCTAAGGAGTCTGCCCTCCACGCCAAAGGAGTAAAGATCCTGCAGAATACCGTGTCGCCACGCAGTGTCATACGCTTTCTCTAAATCAAAGAAAACGGATAGGCAATGTTGTCTTCTGACGAAGGCTTCACGGATTGTGGTTTCTAGCCGAACAAGGTGATCCATAGTGGAGCACCCCGTTCGAAAACCACATTGAAATTCAGAAAGGCAATTATTTTCTTCCAAATGATGAACCAGCCGGTTATTGACCATTCGCTCAAATGTCTTCCCAATACAACTCGTAAGGGCGATAGGTCTGTAACTGGCTGGGTTCGATGCTTCCTTTCTTGGCTTGAGAAGGGGAATGACAGTCGCAGTCTTCCATAATAATGGTAATGTTCCCTCTGACCAAACGCGGTTAAAGAAAAGGAGCAACAATTTTTTTGAGTCATCGGACAAGTGGCACAGCATGGAGTAGGTTACTCTGTCTGGGCCCGGGGCAGTGGCTTTAGCAGCGAATAGAGATCGCTGAAGCTCCACCATCGTGAACGGCTGATTGTATACGTACTCATCGCCACCACTCATTGGAATTTTTCGTTTCTCAGCGTTTGTTTTTACTCTAAGAAATTCGGGACTGTAATGGGATGAATCAGAGATGCGTTCAAAATGTTGTCCGAGCGCATCCGCCTGTTCTTGTAGGTTTCCGCACACCTGCCCATTGACTTCTAAAAGAGGGATTGTATAACTGCGGTGTTCTCCTCTGATTTTGCCAAGTCTGTCCCACACCACTTTGGATGGGGTACTGTGAGATAGGGAAGACACGAAGTTGTGCCAAGATGACCGCTTTGCTTGTTTCCGCGTCCATCTGGCCTTGGCTCTCGCCTTTTTAAACAAAAGAAGATTTTGTGATGTGGGGTACCTCCGAAATGTACCCCACGCACGATTTTGAAGTTTACGAGTTTCCTTGCACTCGCTGTTCCACCATGGCTTCGGTCGTTTCGGTAGACGACCGGAAGTCTGGGGAATGGATTGTGTTGCTGCATCGAGGATGACGTTGGTAATTACATTGTTGGCCTCTTCAATCGTCATCCTCTCCACAGGGATTGACGACAGGTCACATTTTTTAGAGAAAGCATTCCAGTCAGCATGTTGGAGCTTCCATCTAGGGCGGCATGCTGTCAGACTATTGACTGCACACATATATTTCAGGACCACTGGAAAGTGATCACTCCCAAGTGGGTTTTCTTCCACACTCCATTCTATATTTTGATATAGAGATGGACTGCAAAGCGATAAATCTAAGACCGAAAAAGACTGACTTGAACAGTGGACGTACGTAGGTGCTCCTGTATTTAAAAGACAGATGGAGGTTGATAACAAGACCCTTTCCAACATTTTCCCTCGGCCGTCGGTTCTTGCACTGCCCCAAAGCGGATTGTGGGCGTTAAAGTCGCCTAAGAGTATAAATGGAGTTGGAAGTTGGCTGATTAAGTGCTCTATATCCCTCTGTGCAAAACTTCCTGATGGTGGCAAATAGACCGAGCAGATAGTGACAATTCTGTCCAGACACATCTGCACGGCTACGGCTTCCAAGTCTGTAACTAAGTGGACTTCTTTGGACGGAACAGTTCCTCGTGTGACGACAGCCACGCCACCAGATGCGCGAGTGGCGTCTGTTCGATCTCTTCGAAATACATTGTGTCTACGAATTGGATTTGGTGTGTGTGTGTTTAAGTATGTTTCTTGGAGGCAGAAACATGCTGCATTGTACTTGTCGAAGAGATCGTTAATGTCGTCTAAGTTAGAAAGTAAACCACGGCAGTTCCACTGGAGGAAGTGGTTCATAACGGTCACACTAAAAAGGAGGAAAAGAAAGTGCAGCACTTGGTGACAACGACTAGAAAGGACTTGTACCATTTAGGGGGGTTGGACCCTTCGCGGGGGTTGTTTCTGTTGCTCATTCCCTTTGAAACCCCTTCCTCGTCCTTTTTCTCGTTTTTCCTTCCGTTGTGAAGGAATGCTGGGGAGGCTCGACGATGACTTCTGCGACATGCAGTCATCATCATCGACCTCCATACTTTGGGTGCCTCTTTGGGAAGGGGTTTTTACGACCCCGTCCCAAACTGATTGTGTGCCATCGACCTCAGAGGAGGCCATGGCTGTTTCTTTGTGGCCAGTTGAACGGCTGGCCTCCGTAACTGCAGGAGTCACCTGAGTGTCTCCAGCCTCCTGTTGGGGAGTGTAGGGTGGGAACTCAGAGACCTGCGAGCAGGTTTGAGTTTCCACAGATTTCCTTGGTGGTGCCACTCCCCTGCGCACCACTTCGGAGAAAGATCCTTTCATTTGAAATTCGTATTGTGTCTTTGCAGCTCTGTAAGGAATGTTTTGTACGGTTTTGATCTTTATGATTTCTTTTTCTTCTTTCCAACGTGGACACGATCGAGAGTACACCGGGTGGTTGCCCTGGCAGTTGGCACAACGGTACTCATTGCTGCAAGTCTCTGGCGAATGGTCTTTGCCAGAGCACTTTGGGCAGGTGGAGTGTCCGCGGCAGACAAGCGAACTGTGCCCAAAATGCTGGCACTTGAAACAACGTCTTGGGTTTGGAATGTATGGTCTGACATTGCAACTGAGGTAACCAGCCTTTATATTAGAAGGTAACGCATGTAGTTGAAAAGAAAGAATAATGTGCTTGGTTGGGATTTCCTTACCATCCCTCCTCATAATGATCCGTTTTGCAGAGACCACGCCCTGCTCACTCAGTCCATCTTCAATCTCAGATTCTGTGCATTCGATGAGTTCATCTTCTGATATTACACCTTTGGTTATGTTCAGTGTGCGGTGTACGTTAACATTTACAGGTATGTTCCCGATGTTTGACAGTGTCTGTAATGCCGTGCTTTGATGTTTGTTCTGTACTTCGACCTGGATATCCCCTGCATTCAGTTTTCTTGCGTTGTAAGATTTACCGATTACTTTTTCGAGTTCCTTCGCCACAACAAAAGGAGAAATTTTAGCAAGTGGCTTTCCCTCTTCCTTAGACTGAATTATTAGGAACTTCGGAAACCAAGGGTCTGGAGACAGATCAAGCAGATTCGGTTCAGGTCTCTCGGTGCGGCTCCGTTTTAGGCGCCGATCAGTTTTTTTAGAGTGGTGGTTATCCATGTAAGAAGATATTATTGTTCAGTGCAGCAGGCGTGTCGCCCACCATGGAGCCCAACTTGGGGAACTGCCCCGCACGCTAACACCTACCTCTGCACCATACCCTAGTGCAGCTTCTGGAGGGTGAAAAGACTGCCCAAGGTTGACCCTTGCCGCCAAAGAAGGTGAAGGGAGGAAAAGGAAGACAGTGAAGGAGTGGAGAAAGAAAAAGTAGTGAAAAGGGAGATGGCGACTAGCTGAATAATCCTGGCCGGGCCTTCCAGGACCACCCGACTATGGGAAGCAGGGGCCAAAGCGGTGTGTTGCTTTCCCGGAGGGGCCCCGAAGGGTCCAAAACAACCTCCGGGTCCACTCAACCGCCAGGATCCCCCTTTCCCCAGACACGGGAAAGCCACGCACAGCTATACGTGGGGGTCTCCCTCCTGCGGCGACCAAACCGTTGGTGCAGGAGGGGGCTACTGCGGCTGCTGCCGGGCGATGGGGGCGCCAAGTTCCCGACGCCGGGAAAGGGATACATGAATTTGCTTCACAAACTTAAGAGCAAGGATATACCTCTAGCTCCGGCTGCATATGCAAAAGAGACATTTATGCTTTATTATCACCTCACACCGGATGTGGAACTGCAGTCACTAAGTCCAGTGCTTCAAGCTAATGTTCGTCTCACATTGACATTTGCTGCTAACCTTACAGAAGCTGTCACGGTGCTCTTTGTTTCCGAGACACCTCGTGTTCTGGAAATAAACAAAGACAGACGCGTTAAATTCGTATAAACGAATCAAAATGGAAGAATGGGAATTTTATGCAGCTTTTGCTCGGAACCATTGCACAAGGACATGCTTTCGTGGAACTTTCGCTCGCGATGAAATTGCATTGCAAAAAGCTGGACCGGGTCTTTATGTGGTGAATACAGCTCCAAGATCTTCCCCGGGAGAACACTGGACTCTATTCCATATCTCTAACGATAGGAGCATTTCTTATTTCGATAGCTACGGAATGCGACCACTATACAAGGAGTTCTACAAATTCATACACCCAGCATCTTCATTTCACTACAACAGGAAACGACTTCAGGGATACGGCTCAGCCACATGTGGACTTTATTGTCTCTATGTAGGTAGTCTTCTCTGCTGTGGGTTTCTACTTGAAGAGTGTACTCGGAGGTTCTCACACACCAACTTTAAATTCAATGATAGGCTGATAGCAATACTTGTGCGTAAACAGATACCACGAAAAACAGATAACATGTCATGTTGTAGTGTACTCTAAAAGTGAATAAATTTGTTTTTGAAAAGAAAAGAGCCTTTATTTAGTCATCTTAGCAAGAAAAGTAGGATACATTACATCAGACAGCTCACAAAAATGGCGAAAAGTATTATACAGTCACAATTTCATCATCACTTTGAAAACAAGAGAACTGAAACAAGCTGTTTTGCAAAGTACATACTCCACTTTTTTTGCAAACACTTTGAAAAAGTTTCATTATTTAAGGAAGTGACAACTCTCTCATTCACATAAAAAACTTAGGAAAAAAGGTGCACTGAATAAGTCAAATGAAGATATGTACAATCAACACTCCTTTAGTGTTAAACACTTGTTAGAAAAAAAAACACAAGAACAGGGTGTCGGAGCGAACCGAAAACCGGAACCGAAAACCGAAAAAAACCGCTATTTTGGTGCGAACCGGAACCGAATCGAAACCGTATACGTTTTTTTCGCTCAGGAGGGAAACTGAAAAATATATTTAACGGTTTTCGGTCAAAAAAAAAAACTTCGCCGGTTTGGACTACGGATAGGCGAATGAAACAGACGTCGTGTGCTCTGAAGTCATGTCATGGGTACCATACGAGGGTTACGGTTACGGTGGAATGTATGTCGGTATACTATGACCCTTAGGCTCCCTTTGTAATGGTTTATCGTTCGCGCACGCACACAGACTTAGAGGTACATGTGACTCTCTAGCAATGTGCCGTACTGTTCGTTCTAATTTGATCCCCCCCAAACTCTCCTCAACTAAACAGCGACCCAAGGGGGCTGCATAACGGCTTCTTTATCGGTAATGTCGCGCAACGCGTCCCTTGTTTGAGAGCAGCTAAGTTGAATGCATTTACGTATACGCGAGGGCGAGCCCGTGCGAAGTGGCAACTCTTTTGTGGACAGGACACGAAGAAAATAAAACGGAGCCATCGAGCGCGTTGTGTTTGAGTGAAGGTGTTCCTCGATTTGCGTCGTACTCGTGCGGTGGTGCTTGCTGGCTAGACAGTAGCAACAGACATTCGGATGGGACGCGATCGCTCCAACCCAACAAGAAATTACTTTACGTATGACATCACGATAAACAAGTCCGTTTGTAGCATGTGCTTCAAGAAAGGAGAAATCCTATTTGAACAGACAGTAACCTGCAGGAACCAGGAGCTACCAATTTCACAGCTATCTATTAATATTAAATACCATGTATGCGGATTTACATTTTGTAGCATTGATTTTTTTGTGGGGATAAATATTCCCAGCAGAAGCGGAACCGGTTAAAAACCGGTATGAACCGTTATTTTTTTGCTCCGGAGCAGAACCGGTACCGGATCGTTTATGATGTAACCGGAACGAAAACCGGAACGAAAAACGTTTCGGTTCGACACCCTGCACAAGAATAAAGAAAGGGTAACATCTATATTGATGCTAATTGGCTTTTCCATCATTTACCATCCTGATGCTTCCATCTTTGTTTACACTTGTCCGATGCATACATATGATTAGGTGTGAAAACCAAAAGGGAATGTTTCAATTCGATCTGCACAAATGTAACGCTTTGTATCCAAAGGGTTGAGAGCAATCTTTGTCACTGAGACACTTTTGTTTACATTGTCTTTGTGCACGATCAGGTTCTGTTTAATAGAGTGTATTCTGCCATACTCAAGAGCGTCGGTGTACAGGGAATAAAGAAGCTTCTGTGCTTCAGAATGTTTCACACCTTTCGCACGGTTGTACTGCTTTTTGCTACTCAGTTCGAGACCGTACAGTTTTGGTTTTAGACAACAGAAACCGAGAATGTGATCACGAGGCATCTCGTTTTTAAACATTCCCAGTACCATCTTATTTTTCGCGGAATATAACGGATGATCGGGGTCATAGCTAGAGTTATCCAGATGGTTGTCAGCTAGTTCGAGAAGCGCTTTCTCTTCACTCAACTTTATGATGAAGGAATCTGTGTCCATATACAACAGTCTAGTATCTGGAGCTACACGAAGAAGGTGGTTGTGGTAAAAATCAAACATCTTCAACTTGGACAGTTCCAGTATCGCGAATCCTAGGTACAGTGGCTGTCTCATGCGGAGCACAGATTGAGAGAATTGGAAGAGGATAACACGAGAGCTCAGCGGTCGGAACTCCTTTAGGTTTGGTTTGCGTAGGAGTCTGAGCACTTGTTCGTCGGTTACTATGAGACGACAGTTTACAAACTTTCTAACCTGCATACACGAACGTCCGTACACACTATTAATTGCAATCTTAGCTTGGGAGCTTTCGAAGGCATTCGTAGCGCGTAGCTCGTTTTCGAAGATCGTGATTGAAGTCCACATAAGATCGGAGAAAGGGCTTTTGATTGAACTTTAGAACCCTGTGAACTTTGGTGAGACGCAAGCCCAAATGCATATACAACTGCAGATTGCGATAGTGTAGAAAATATCTCTCTTTGTCGAATAATGTCAACAGTAATTTTGCATCGGTAGCTTTCTCAGGAAGGTGAAACTTCATCAATTCCTTTTGATACTCTGACAGCAGATCATAGGGAACTGACATTTTTTCGGGGGCAACTGGCAGATCTCTGTGACGTTGGTGGATTTCTTTGTCATATGCTAGATCTACCTCGAGGAAGTAACCCATAGGTGCGTCATCTGGGAGGTGTGTTATATCCAAGTTCGTGATTTCATCCTCTGTGAGCCACTCGAAACCTCCGTAAGGTAGTGGTTCTCTCATTACTGAACCGTAAAGCCCATTAACGTCTATGTAGTGGATCAAGCTACTTGGGCTTTTGGGGTCAAACTGCTCTGTTCCTGGTACATTTGCAGTCGCTTTCCTCAGCGAACACTGTGTAATACCTCCTCGTATGCCATTTTCAATCAGCAGGTACGCGTCAGGGTCGTGAATCAACTCTAGCTCTACCTTACTCATTTTTAGGGCGCAAGACGTGCTTAATCTGGGCAGAGACACAAAGTGAAAAGGTTCAATCTTGTGAAAGTCAAGTGTCCACTTACGAAAGCCCTGAAACACGTCTGCTAAAAGCAGTGCATCTGTGAGTAAATATAGGTCTGAATACTCTCCCAGATTACGGAGTTGAAATTTTTCAAAGACCCTCTGTGCATAACAATAATCTTCTTCACTTACTTCTGTCCCATTCAAAGTGTTGAAGAATTGATCCCGAGGAGGTAGAGAAAGCTCATTGTAGGCTTCGAAAGTGGTGACAAAATTGTAACAAAACACCCCTTTGCGAACAACTAGTTGAAAGTGTTCTTCGTTTGGAAAAAATTGACGAAGACAATGAAAGTTGTCTTCACCTTTCTCACGTAGATTTTTCACTAATGTTTCGAGACTTGCATTCAGGAAGTTTAAACTATCTAGGAATCGATAAGAGCCAACGTCTATAGCCTTGAATTTTTGGGAGCTACTGGCAATCACCTTTATGTCTACTTTCTTAAGCAAATGCAAGTGAGACAAAAGAAAACTCAAGTCATAGTTGTCATTGTGTGCAATGATTGGAATCTTAGGAGGCACTCTCAGTTTTAAGTTACAGAAGAACAGTCTCTGTTCGAAATATCGGCGGCTTCTGTCCTGAGGCAACTCCCTTCCTACATCTCTACCGGTTCGCTGGATTTCTACCCATCTAAGGTGTTACACAAAGTTTGTCGGAATTTTCCACTTACATGGTCATGGTCACGAACTTTTTGCTTCTTTGCAAAAGATTCCTGGCAAACGTTGCAGTGACTTGCTGTGGCATGCTGCTGCTCGTTTTCTGCGGTCATTTCTAGAGGGGCAATTGTACGTATCCATTCCAAAATGTCGTCATGGAGTCTGTGCAGTAGTTCCATAAAGACAGTGACACAATTAGGTCCACGATACAGATGCTTTTGGAGGACATATGAGTCGGATGCGCGTATCACTAACAGACAAAATGACGAGGGGATGTGATCTTCATACACATTTCCTGAATCCAGACACGGTGACAGCACACTTTCAAAGTCATACACACAGTAGAAGGGAACTTCTGACATGAGTTGTTCCCCTGCAAATGCTAATGTCTCTCCCTTCTTTGGGTAAATGGTCTTGGCTACTTTCTGGTGCTTACACATACTTAAATGACACTTCAGACTTCCCTCTGAGCAGAAGCCCATTGTACATCTTTTACAATGAAATTGTCCACGTGGAACAAACAATCCATTAAAATTTGCGATGAGCACAAAATGAGAGTCAACTAGTAACAAGTCCACATGTTTCTGACGCTCCTCATCAACAACTTTGATGGGGTAAATGTAGTTTTCTTCCTTTTCGTACGCGTACACATTAATGCTAATTTCATTACGTTTCTCAAATATCTCTACATCTTTTGGGAAAGCTACGGGAAATGTATCAGGAAATACATACTGTGTTATGTATGGTCTGTAGGAAGATGCCCTCCGCCTGTGATGCGAGGCAGGATGTAGTCCAGCAATCACGGAGAACGCAAAACACATGTTCTCTTCATCTTCATGTAGTCCGTAATCCACATTCAACAGGGAACGATACTTTCGTTTCAATTCACTCGGTAGCTCAAATTGGGAACATCCAATTAGTTGAGGAGCCAAACGTCCAATGTTTAGAATACAAGCAAGAATGCGAAAGAGAAAAAAACTGGAGCCTTGAATTTCTAAATTTTCTAATGTTTGTGCTATCTCACTACTCGACTGCGCAATCGAAGGCAGTACATCTCCCTCTGACCAAACAGTTCTCACTTTAGAAGGTACAAAATGAATCTCAAGTCGTAACTCCTCATCGGGCGTATGTCGCCCAAGTTCTACTTTAAGAAATGTGAAGTAGCGCAGTGGGAATCCAAAGTGACGCAATACATTAGCAAGATAGTGTTCATACTCATGAAAAAACGTTGTCACTTCATGCCCCGACTCGTCTCTGTCATGTAGATGCAACTCGAAGCGTTTCGTGTAGTTCTGTAGTGTGCAGAGAGTCTCACAAAATGATATGCAGGGTGTCTGGAGTCCCTCTATTGTTGCATAGTACTGACGTTCATGTTGAGGACATAAGTGACAGGTCACCATGATGTAGAGAGAAGTGTCTCAGGATAGGAGCTGCCGATATGTCGATGTATCATCACTTTTTCTTCCCATGAGTGAATAGAATGTCGGGCGAGGCAACTCTCTTGCCATCTTTGAATCTCTCCTTTTTCTCAATTTTAAGATTTGGCAGTTGTCTCATCTCCTCTAGATCATCCTCTGTCAAACGCTTAAAGCGACTAGGAAGGTAGAACTTTACACGTTTGTCGTTCTCCATCAACACTTCTACATAGACCGCTTCGCCGTACACCGTGTCAATCTTTCGCAAATCCAAGACCTCCAGCTTTTCATTCTTCGGTAGGGTACTCATTTTCTGAATATCTCCATCTCCAGGTTTCTTGAGTTTATCGAGCTTATCCAAAATAGATGTCATCCCTTCTCTTGTGGTGACTTCTCACTCTGGCTCACTTATTCTTTTCTACACACAGAGTGAAGCTGAAAATAAGAATAAATATAAGCACACTTTCCCACATATCGGAGCGAAAGGAAAAAAGTGTAACGTACCCTTCCACCTGTGAGGATCTGTGCGAAGAATCGTCATGGAGGACAGTCTTATATAGCGCTTTGCGAACAGTGCATGCATAGACATGTTTGACTTTGTTGGTTACCTTCTCTGACGTAACCAATCACGTGCTCATCACATGTCTAGACAAGTTTGAACAGGAAAAAGTAAGAAAAAAAAAACGTCTAGAACAGACTTGTTCCGAAAAAAAAAGATACAGTCACAGACTCATATTGCGTGTTTGCACAAACTGAAAGTGCTAGAACTTGAGAATTCTACACTGACTTGCTGCACAAGATATACAGATATGAGTTTCTCAGCTCCCATATCCAACATTGACAAACTAAAGGAGTGCATAAAGGTTAAGTGTTGTTTGCCATTTATCGTTTTCATAAAAAAACACACATGCTTGAAGAAAAAAAGAGTAAAAGTCTTATGTAATGTGCTATTTATACCAGTCTTCATTTACTTGGAAGAGATGACTGAGGTTAGACCTTATAGGTTTATCACTCCTGTCTCAATGACTATATCTGGACAAAGTCAAAGTGGAAAGACGACACTCGTTACACGTTTGATCAAGCATAGAGCCACTGTCTTCGATAAACCTTTCGATCGTATACTATACATATACTTGTACAAGCAACCTATTTTTGACGATTTTCCCGAGGTAACTTTCAGTCAAGATATTCCCACTAACCTGGAGGATGTTAGAAATTCTTTAATCATATTTGACGATTGCTTGGCTGACAAGAAAAGGCTCAAAGAAATCTGTAACTTCTATGTAGCTGGATGCCACCATCTCAACTGTTCGGCCATCTTCATTACTCAATATTTATTTGTTAATGATCCTCTGTATAGATGTATTCAGTTCAATAGCAGTGCTCTAATTCTATGTCGTTCTGCTCGAACTGTGGATCAATTACAAATACTTTCACGACAATTGTTTGGACGGAACAAAAGCGACTTATTGACAAGCATATATAAGGATGCTTGTAAGAAACCGTATTCATACATCGTAATTGACTTGTCTCAAAATTGTTCAGACCACTATCGAGTGTGGACGAACATATTTCCCGACGATCATCGCCAAATAGTATATAAAACATGAAACGTGTAAAGAAGAATATTCATTTTCTTCACTTGCTCGCAGAAACTACCTCACCCGAGCAACGTTATTATCTTTTGGAGCATGCTACAAAGGATCAGTTGAATACGGTCAGAGAAATTTGTATGAACCTTTGTGAAGGAAACGTCACAGTAACTCCGAGAGTAAGAAAGCAATTAAAACCTTACGCAGCATCAATTCGCATTTTGGCAAAACGAGACGCAACGGGGGTCAAGAAAGCTAAAAAGGTCTTGCAACAATCAGGTGGTTTTCTGCAGTTTCTATTACCACCTTTGTTGGGTCTCATCTCCTCCTTGGGTGGAAGAGCGATTGCAAAAGCAATCGGAGTATAATCGATGCAGAAATACGAACTTGTACCTTACCGAGAAGATCACATCCCAAATATATTGAAGAAAGATGAACCGGATGACATCAAGGCAAAAGAGATAATTCAGTATCTTCACTCTTTGCTACATTCAAGTAGAGCTGCAAAACAACATACAAGCGAAACACTTCCTGGATCCCGAGAAGAAGGAACACAGACCGAGGAGGGGGAGAAAAGTGACACAATTGTTGGTTTTATGAGTAGTGGTTATAAGGTCAGAGCAAACCAACTTCTGCAACTTCTACAACCAACAATCTCCTGGAATGCGCAAACCTTCGAAGTAATCGTTGACGGTCAAACGTTGGAGAATAGTAATATAATCGATCTCGTTTATTATCTTGTCTCAAGAGCGAGAAATGTTCCAACTCCTACTTACTTCGATCGCAGCTTGCCGCTATTGGTCAAACTGAATCTACCAACACTTATTGTGCATCCAAATCGTTTAAAAAAACACAGAGTAACGGGAGCATCGAGCAGTCGAGCATCGCCTGTTACAAGTGAAGCAAGCACACCTGAAGGTGCCTCGCCAGCAATCACACGTGCTGCAAAGCGTGCCCGCCGAAACCTAACATGGAGCCCATATTGAAGCCTGTGCAGGAGGAACAGAAAGACTATTTTCAAGATGAAACCATATTGTCGCACTTCCCTCCAAGGCATCATAAAAAGGTATTAGCAATACTCAAACTGATAACAACTGTTCTAGCTTACGACGAGTACGGAAGAGTTATATGTCACGGGAAGGTAGTGCCACACTCGTCCATTGTTGAATTGCTGAAGTATGAACTTCACAACAGACAACCTTCCTGGATGAGAGGAGACGTGTCAGCTACAATAAATGCCTATCTATCCCTTGACGCTCTTCGAGTTCGCAGCAGAAGAAAGCACTAATGTCCGCCTATTACGACCCAGAACATGCCGGCAGTTTTGGTGGAGTGCAGAGACTCGCTCAAGCCATCGGTGAAAAGAAGGGCAGAGTTGCTAAATATCTGGAGACAAGTGATGTTTACAGCTTACATAAGGAGTACAAGCGACCCAAGACCTTTCGGAAAATAATTGCACTCGGAAAGCAGGAAATGTTCCAAATCGACCTAAAGGACATGCAGTCTCTAAAAGGGCAAAATGATGGTTTTCGCTATTTGTTCTTCTGTATAGATGCTTTTTCCCGGCTCCTCGCTGTTGTACCCATTCGCAATAAAAAATCTCCTGAGATTCTTCGAGCATTTAAAGTTGCATTTAAGAGGATCGGTACTCCACGGCTGATACATAGTGATCGAGGAACAGAGTTTACGAACAAGGTAGTGCGAGAGTTCTTGAAAAGAAAAGGCATAACGTTATATCATTCTATGTCTATTTATAAATGTGCGATCGTTGAGAGATGTCAGCGAAGTATTGTGTCTACACTTTACCGTATCTTTACCTATCAGGGTCATAAACGTTATGTGAAGATTCTACCTCAAGTAATCAAAGCGTACAACAATCGAGTGCACAGGACTCTCTCTGCGAGACCTGTGGATGTAACCAAAGAAAACAAGCACATTTTCCGAGAAAGACTTTATCCCACCCCAACTGAAGCCCCAAAGAAACCACGTTACAATCTTGGTAATCTCGTTAGAATTGCCAAATATAGACACCAGTGAACAAAGAGATATTTACACCCATTTACGAAAGAGATTTTTTCGGTGATAGCAATCAAAATAGGTTATCCTAATACATACCTACTGCGTGACCTTAACAATGAAGATATCATTGGTAGTTTCTACGAGAGTGAAATGGTACGAGTGAGAGAAGTACCGAAAGTAGAAAAGATTATAAAAAGACGAGTTAGAAATGGAAAGCTCCAGTATTTAGTTAGATTCAGTGGAACTGCGGACAAGAAGTGGATAGCAGAAAATTACCTCGGTTGAAAAAAAAAAGACCAGTACAGCATGGTCCGACGTTGAAACCCAGCCTGGCGATTCATGGTCCACAGACAACGAAGCAGAGCAATCGGAAAAAGGAGAAGATGAATGCGGTAAATGGAATAGGAGGTCCCACATATTTCAACTCCATCTGCCATGTAATGAGAAACATACCTCTTGGAAGCAGCTATCAAATTGTGGGTTAACAACGGTCAAGAGGACGCCATTAGCGGAAGCTTTTCAAATTGTGACAAACATTGTGCTGTTTCGAGCTCTACCGAATAATCCTCCAAATCAAGTCATTTGGGAAACTGCAAAGGAAATGTATTCCATGCTTCATACAGACGATTCGTTTTTAACAAGTTCATCCTTCGTTTTACTAACCGAATGGTCACGGCAAATGAGTGAGCTATTTGACTATTCGACTCGTTTCGATGCCATGCAACTTGCTACAAAGAGTCTGTGTTTTATCGACACTGCCATAAAGCATGGATTCCATTCAACTGCCAAGTACATAACTTTATTTACTCTGGACCTTTTGAAAAATCGACTTGTTTGTGAATAAGAAAAATGTATCGTCAATAAGAAATAAATTCATCCTCAATACTAAGACTTCCTCACTTCATCATAAAAGAGCGAAATGGATAGGGTGTGTTTTCTATTTTGTCTTCTGTGTCACATATTCTTTCTCGTCATAGGAACTTTTGAGTTAACGAAGTCATCATCTTCACTTCGACAAGGTAACTGTAGCAAAGAAGTTGAGCTCGAAGAATACGTTTGTGCCCATACGTGTCCTCCTAATGCATCACTGCTGGCGTTACGACTTTGGGACAAGACTGGTCTTCCAACACGCTATGGAGTTACTCTCACACACAATGAAACACAACAGCTACAGATGTGCTTGAGATTGGTGAATGTCAGTCATAGCTTTTACGATCAGGAATGTGTAGAAGTATGTTGTTTGTGTGAGGATCGGGAGCTAAAAGTTCACTGCTGCCCACAAAATGTATACACACTCGGTCGAACACATGGCCAACATCATTCTGGATATGGAATTACGCTGTTGAAGAGGGCTGTTATATTGTTGTTAAAGTATCTCAATAAAAAGATTTAATCGGAGAATCACTAGTTTATTTTATTTTGTTTTTAAGTGAGTAGAAATATGTACATAATAATCAAGCACTCTTTGAAGACATTA
Source organism: Ornithodoros turicata (assembly GCF_037126465.1). Classification (NCBI taxonomy): domain Eukaryota; kingdom Metazoa; phylum Arthropoda; class Arachnida; order Ixodida; family Argasidae; genus Ornithodoros; species Ornithodoros turicata. Next base: position 43,895,142 of record NC_088203.1, on the reverse strand, counting down.
CTATTTCGTTTCAACTTGTTTTTTGTTTTAGTTCTTAACATGTGTCGCTATCATTCCATGCTCGCCTCTCTTCGGAAAAGTGATGAAAAGCAGACGACGCTGGATCTCTTCCTTTGCGAAAGCAGATTTCGAAAGTGCTACCCACGCTCTACTTTGCAAAGGAAAAAAGAAAAAAAGGTTAACGAAGAGCTTGCGGACCGTGAGTAACGAGGATGTTGACTGCAACGATGTAACACGAAGCCATATGCATGGAGCGATCACGTGGAAGGAAAAGATGTAACACGATGTCGAACGCGCAAAAGTTGTCAAGCGGAACGAAGTGAGATTAGGCTAGCGATGAGTTTGCGGAAAGAGGTGATTAGTGTCTATGACGTCTACAAGGCACGCTGTTGTCACGTGGAAGTTGTCAATAAAAGTATGGGAAAGAAAACCTTGACATAAAGATGGCTGAAACATTCAACAGAACTCCTAGCACAGCGTCGAATCCAGAGAGAGGTGGGGGGGGGGCAGTCATGTGGCCTGCCTGTCAAATTCTTATGTTTTCGCCGTCACTGCGAGCCCCTCTCTGGTGAGACTGAGCTTTACTCAATGTTCATAGCATCCAGCCGTCTTCAAGTCCATGGTACAGAAGCCAGGTCAGACAGTTGATGTACGAGTGGACTCTGTCGTCTTCGAGCGTAATCATCTGAGGCTGCTGTATGCGAGTTCATTGTAGCATTCACAGAAATGCAGTACGAACGGTTCATGATTGTCTCCGTCACTTCCCCATACCGTCTGGCTCACTGTAGAAACTTCAGCGGCTCGTCGGCATCATGTGTAGAGCGACTTTGCTCCTCATCGGAGCGAGACAGCCTTTCTAAGACTCTCTCATGCAATGGGAAATTTGTCCTACAACTTCATCAGTCAAGACTTGAGTGTGATGACCTCCTTTTGTCGGAAAATCTCCGCAAAGAGACCAGTGATCTGTTGGACTTTCTGTTCGCTTTGGATATCACCAACACAAAATCAACATTGCCTCATCGTCGTCCTCACACGGTATGTGGATCGACTTAATTTAAATGTCGATTCGATGCTGTGTTAGGTTGACTGTGTCATGTAACGTCAATAGAAGGAATATTTATCCCTACAGCGAGACATGTGTGTAATTGTCTTACAATATGTCCGTTACTTACTTTGCATAACACAGTGAATTAGAGTATGAAAATCCAAATGTCAACGAAGCTCAACTGTTTTGTAAACTAGAGTAGCACTATGCTTTGCTCATTCTTTGAAATGACTATAGACTTGAAAGATAACTGTGATCTAACTGTTATAATAAAAATAAGTCATCAAAAAGCGAATGAATTTGTTCTTTTTTATACTCGTTATTTTTTACTGCTTCGTTAGGGATGGAGAAAAATTTACAATAATGTTTTCTCCCACATTTTGCTGGCTCTCTCATGCTTACAGTATCGAGGAGGGGCTCTCCTCGTGTTATTGTTAATTGCAAATGGAATATTCATCTCAGTCAGAGCAACCTGCCACTTTCGATCTAATTGCACTGAGTGAGCAGAGAGTGAGACTTGAGAGAGACTTGAGAGAGAGAGTGAGACTTAGAGTTTCATTCTAAACTTGCTCCTTGTGTTACTAAGAAATACATCACTCGAGCCGTTTGACAGGAAACTGACGTAGAAGTGCTTCGTAATTTTTTTTTGAATGAAATCATCATGAGGAGTCTAATGGACTAATGGCGGGAATTTTTTTAAATTCGTCATAGCTTCATCTGTTGAGGCAAAAGTGAATTCGCCATCTGTTTAAAATGTCAGATAAAATTTGGGGGCGCAGGTAGCGCCATCTGTTGAACGGCGGTAAGTTTGCTGGAAGTGCTGCCATCTCTAGATGAACGAACTCAACTCCCCATGACGCCACCTGGCGTAAAAGAAATCAAACGACGTCTCCACCCCACACAATTCTATCCTGATTAGCGACGCAAGTAAACATGTAGAGCCCGTGGCCCAGTGGCTTAAGATGCTCGTCTGACAACCTAAAGGACCCAAGTTCGATTCCTAGTGTGTTTCACCATGACGTCATTATTGTTACTTAATCTTATCATTGATATCATATCACTAAGATTAACTATGTGACGTCACTGATTAACTATCTTATCCACTCCTGGAGTGACGTCATACGTCCTTGATGACGTCATTTCCTGGCTGCAGAGTTAATCAGTAGTACTACTCCCTGCATAGGTGTTACAAACAGAGAAGCTGTGCACACAGCTGACCACAATAAAATAATAAACAATAACAGTGCCATTGTCCTTCTTTTCGACAGAATTTCAAAGACAAGCAGTGAGGGTGCTGCATATGATGCGGCTCACCCAGCTTCAGCAGAGCGAGCAGCTCCAGGAGCTGTGCTCTCAACGCATCCACGCCCTTGAGACTGCTCCAAACCTTGTTCCTCGAGCCTTTGACAGTGTGGAGGAATTTGAAGAGTTCAGTGAATCCCTCACGGAGAGCAAGACATCAGACTTGGTAATTAATTTTTGTGGTTTTATTGGCAAACTTTTGCGAAGAGAGGTAACCATAACATTACTAGCATTCAGGAGTGCACAGTGCTATCTTCAGTTTCATATACTGTCGTGACAATGTCTGGAAATAAAATGCATGTACATACTTCGACATCTGCGTCCTGTTTTATAACTGCGATAATCGAATTAGCGACTTCCGTGGAAAGAGGAACTAGCTACGAGCCACGAGGACTTTCGGTATCCAGCGCGCTGTTTCACAGCGTCACTGTAGTGTGTGTATTTCCAAGTTTTCGTTTTTTATCTCTTAGAACAACCGATCAATTTATCGAGGTACACTGTTGGACTTCATTTGACATGCCTCTCGGTTGTGTCAACAAAGCGAGATTTCTCGGCAGGCATTCAGTTCCATACGACACTCCGCGTTCAACGGCTGCGGCAGGTATGGCTTCACAGTATTGGAGGGTGTCATGACAGCGCCGTAGAGAAGTGCAGATTCTGCCAATCACATTTGAAGAATGTAGACTATGAGCGGGCCCCGTCAGTTGAGCAACAACTGGGTTTGAGTACAAAGAACCTCCGCCTACAGCAGTCCGCAGTGTCTTCCTTGAATCTGTCTTCCAAGACTTGCATATGGACGTGACGAGGTTAGTGTCTACTGTATAATTTATACAGTGATTAGTCTGCTTGTGAGAATAACGTTGTGGCATGCAGATGTTAGGATATCATTTACGCAACAAAGAAAAACAAGGATGAGAGCCAATTGAAGTTTACGCACTAAATCAAAAGATATACTGTACAATTCCGTGTGTTGTTCAGAATGCAGCCATGCCAATGCAGTAAGCAACGTCCACAGTACGTAAAATGAAGCTGTGTATTCCGCATCTAGGTGTAACATTTTAATTGTCACAGCAACGTGCACCAATGTAGTTCATGACTTCCTTAGACAAGATGTGGAACTAAATGTTGGAAATACAATGCAGGGATCAGGTACAAGTTTTACTCTATTTGTTTTCCTTGTAATATGCATCATACTGCACATAGTAAAGGAGGGCTCTGGATCCTAAACCAACCCAGTTGAAATCCTTAGTTTACCCCAAGCTGTACTATTGTTGTCTAATCTGGGGAAACACCACAGAGGGCAACTACGATAAAATTGCAGTGCACACACACAAAAAAATGATAGCCTGGTGTACAACAACCATGTCTACAGGTGCAATATGCTGGACTCTCGTTGCAAAGAGACCCACCAGGGGTGCCACTACGATCCATCCATCCAGCCAGCCAGCACCTCAGCTCAGCTCCTTCAAGACATGAAAAATACAGTAGACAAGGTGTTCAGTTGGAAATTAGACATTTACACAAAATTGCCTTGCAAATTCAGGATCATTTAGCGCCTTCCCGAACACTTGCCATTACGGTATGAAATCCATCACTGTGCCACCTTACAAGGCTCCACAGCTACGGACCAACTACGGAAGTCAGCAGACACCGTTCCTTTTCCGAACAAATTTGGTCAGCGGATTGCAAGTGGCCTGTTTGTGTACAGTTTCAAAACAGAGTTACACATACCTGTTGAAGTCTTATTAGAGACAGCCCCTCTGTTATGTACTGTGGGTGTGTGGGTGTGTGTGTGGATATGTGTATTTTATTTATGTGATTGTGGTTTGCTGTTGCTCGTAGTGGTAATATCTCAGTTATCGCACACTGTATTCGTGCTAGGCACCTCATCAGGCTGATGGCTTTCGCGCCTGGTAGCCTCATTTAATTTTCTATGAAATGAGATCCTCATAAATTTATATGGCTTTTTTTAACAATGTTACGGTGATGACTTCATGGAAGTGGAAGGAACAAGAGAGGAAGACATCTGCAATGGTCATGACAGTTGTCTGTCAGGTACGGGACCAATTTCTTTTATAAATGTGGTATGTAGCGGGCGACGACGACGACGACAACGATGGCCACGCGCGTGGAGCACCGGCTTCAGTTCCACCGGCGCGGCCATGGAGACAGGCCACCGTCATGCCTCTCCGTGGCATACCATCATCGCCGGTCGGGGCTCATGTAGAGGCAGTCCACCGTCCTCTACATTTGGTGACCCGGACAAAGAACATCACGTCCGCAGCAATTCGGCCCTTCACCATCCCAAATTTCTGACCACGCCATCGAGCAGCACTACCTCCGGCACACACGGCACACCTTCACTCCTACCGCACTCTTCGCTCTCTCTCACCTACGCTTCTCTCTTCGCTCAAGTCTTCTCACGCTTCTCACTGCCGGCCGCGACACTCGAGCCTTGCGCTCACCTGCCGGTTGCGGCAGTCGCGGCAGCCGACGCCTCGGCACACTTAAGCCCGTCTCGGCACCTCTCTCACTCCACCTGGGACTATCGAGCTTCGGCTCCCGTGCCGGTCGCGGCACCCCAGGACCACGACACCGAGCGCCTCACTCTCTCTGCGACGGATCGCTGTTCCCGTCCACACCTACCACAAGGATAACTACCTCCACACGGATGCTGTTCCCGTCTTCATCCTCTCTGAAGTGCCGCCAACGTGTGCCGTGCCCCTATTCGACCACACGTCACCACGTCTACACCCTACCACGGTCGCCCGTTAACTCCAGCTCTTGCGATGCGTCCGCAACGCATCTGACGGCCGGGGGACCCCTGTAGCGGGCGACGACGACGACGACAACGATGGCCACGCGCGTGGAGCACCGGCTTCAGTTCCACCGGCGCGGCCATGGAGATAGGCCACCGTCATCGCCTCTCCGTGGCATACCATCATCGCCGGTCGGGGCTCATGTAGAGGAAGACCACCGTCCTCTACATGGTATATAGCGTGAAGTTGTTACTAACAAAAAACAATGTTGTGCCCTTTAAAGGAATCTACAGGTGGTGAGCATACGTAAGGACTTGACATATCGCAATAGAACTTATACCTGTCAGTTGCACATGAGATGTGTGGTTCATTTTACACACAAGCTTCTGCAGGTTTGATGCATGTATATGATGTGTGTATCAGTTTATTTTCAGCATTTTGGGAAATGCATAGTGACGGCAAGATTACCTGTGTTATACTGCCTGACCATCTGCTATTGGAGTTCCATGTCCTAGTTATTATATATAATAGCTGTTTGAGGTTATCGTATATTTATTATGCAGGTTTTCTACCTTTGAGTTCCTGCAAATGTGCTTGGCAGTGATCATGCTGGACAGGGAGCTATGCTGTATCTATCTGTAGCTATGCTGAGCTATGCTGTATAATAACAGTGACTAATGTTCTCCTGCCCATAAAACGTGACAGTCACTGAGCAAGCAGAGGGCAGCATACAGGGGGTTGCTGAAGAAAGCTCAAGTAAATTTCAAATTCGAATAAAAGAACTCCATGATGAAAGAAGGAAGTCACTGAAAAGGTAAGCAGGCTGTAGGACTAGAACCCACATCTTCTGGATTACCGAGTCAGGGCTCTTACCAATTGAGCTAAGCTAACACCCCTCTCCAGTGACTTCCTAGGGTGCGTCACCTTCAGATGACGCAGCCTTGGAAGTCACTGGAGAGGTGTGTTAGCTTAGCTCAATTGGTAAGAGCCCTGGATCAGTAATCCAGAACACGGAAACAACAAATGCTTCCGCTGCAAAGGTAAACACAAACCCACAGACTGCAGTATTGCAAAAGGACGGGCCACATACAGAAAGCGTGCTTCTCAAAGACGAAGGCCCAAGAAAAACAACATAAGAGTCATCATATGGAGAACAGTGATGCTTCAAGTGAGGAGACAGTCTTTACGTCATTCACCAGGTGCACTCAGTCACAAAAAATGCAGCACCTAAGTTCATCATGTATTTGACTGTACATGGGAAACATATTCCATTTGAAGTGGACTCAGGATCAGTCTACACCTTAATCAGCGAGGAAACCTTCCGACAAACGTAGTCTCGAAGTAGACCGAAGCTATGTCAAAAGGACGTACACCTCCGCCTTTGGTCAGGAGAAGGACTACCGCTGGCCGGCACGCGTGATGTGCGAGTGCGATGGAAAACAAAGGATTACCTCTTACCGTTGCTCGTGGTAAAAGGGAAAGGGTGCAACCTGTTAGGTAGAAACTGGTTTAAACCCCTACGCATGAAGCTCAATGGCATCTACTCTGTGGAACCGCAGGATCAGCTGGAGTCCATACTGTTGTACAGTGTTCAGTTGTTGTACAGTGTTGTACAGTGTACAGTTGTGCAGTGTTCAGCGACACGATCACAGGACTCACAGGTGAACCAGTAGACCTGGAGCTTAAAGACGACGCCCGGCCTCAGTTTCAGAATGCACAAACTGTGCCATTTGCTTTGCGTCCGGCAGTGGAAAAGGAACTTCAGAAGTGGGAACGGCAGGGTATAGTCATACCTGTTCAGCATTCTGACTGGGCTACTCCTGTCGTAATAGTACGAAAAAAAGATGCCTCCATAAGAATGTGTGGAGATTACAGGAGCACTGTGAATCTGATGACTAAGAAAACAGCCTATCCATTGCCGACAGCATCGGAAGTGCTGGCTAACCTGCAGGGCGGAAAACTTTTCTCTACGTTAGACCTGGCACAGGGGTACCAACAACTCCAAGTAACGCCTGAGACAACACACATATTGACCTTAAGCACAGTAAAAGGGCTATACGCAGTCAAGAGGCTGCCTTTCGGAGTTTCATGGAGACTGTGCTTGCAGGCATAGAAGGCACAAGTGTGTACCTACACGATGTGATAATGTCAGGCTCCACTAAGGACGAGCATCATAATCGTGAGAGAGATTATGGGTTTAATGGCACAAAGGCAACAAATGCCATAGAGCGCCAAAACTACGGTGCGTATATATGCATGTGATGCAAATGTGAAAAGAAGTCTGATGGAATACGACAATAAGAGATACCTATACAATGACATCAACTCTTGCCCTTATGGTTATAAAACACAGGACATGCTAAAACATGTCTGTGTGCATAATGTTGCATCCGTGTAGACGATCAAGGCTGTGCACAGATATTAGTTGACTGCATGCAATCACTACATAAGAACGAACGCGGAGATCGCTTCTCCCATCAGAACCGCAGACCGAGGAGGTGCGTTACATATTCCTGTGGAAGACGCCCCCCCCCCCCCCCCCCAGAAAGTTTACTAATATACTCTTCTCTTTCAGATCATTCTACAGCAAGAGCAGTACGCTGATGATGATGATGATGATGATTGGAGTTTAATGGCGCATTGACAACAAAGATCATAATGCGCCATAAACTGAGTTATGATTGAGACAGTGGTGATGTTATGGTTATTTAAGAGTAAACATGATGACTAATAAAAGGTGAGCGTATACGTGTAAAACATTATTCTGCGACTACAAAAGGCTAATAACGCCAACGTCTCTCAGGAAATCAAAGACGCTTGTAAAAGGGACGAGAGCCTCCTCACCAACCAATAGGGCTGGGTGAAGAGGTAAGAAGTTTTTATAAAATTCCTTGAAGTGATATTTGCGATGGATTTGATGATGATGATAATTAGGGTTTATTGGCGCAAAAGCTACCAAGGCTATAGAGCGCCAAGCAATGGTATGTACGATGGCAAACGTAAAATCAGAGATGATTATTTAAGAACTACCGGAGACAGTTACCACATATGATAAAATTACTAAAATAGCAGTATGAGATCACAAGAGACCAATTAGCTGGATGTCCTTGAAATATTCATACACAGCTGTAAAAGGTACTTCAGCCTCATCACCCAGCAAAAGGGCCGGGTGAAACGGTAAACAATATCTGTAAAATCGATAGAAGTGACGTCGACGAACATCTTCATAGGATGGACATGTAATGAGGATGTGCATAACAGAAAGCGCCCCCCCGCAGTGGTCACACTCCGGGGCGTCCTCACGCCGCAACAAGTACCCGTGAGTAAGGAATGTATGACCCAACCTTAGCCGACAATGTACCACCTCATGCAGACGGTTTGGAAGTGGAGATAAGTTTCTCCCGAGATTAGGCTTGACAGAATGTAACTTATTTTTATCCTGCGTGTCCCAAAATATCTGCCACTGATCATTGATGACGTTTCTTAATGCCCGTCTAATATCCTGCATCGGGGCCTCAAGAGGGGTTATATCTTCAGTTAGTGCACTTGTGGCAACACTATCGGCTTTCTCATTACCAGGTATCCCGACATGGCTGGGTACCCAGCAGAACATCAGGTTGTAAGACCTCTCCGAGATCATACTCGCTAAACACCTCGCATGGTGAACAAGCAAATCCTTAGTTGGGTGCAAGTTGCAAATAGCTTGCAGTGAGCTCAGAGAGTCTGTATACACTACAGATGACGTAATTTCATTGTTCAATATGTACTTGAGTGCTAAAATTATCGCATACAGTTCTGCGGTAAAAATAGACATGCTGGTTCTGAGACGGTGTGAGCTCGTGTGTGAACCCGTAGCCATGGCGCACGAAACCCCTGAGCTGGTTTTTGAACCGTCAGTGTAAAACTCTGTGTGCTTGCTGAAGCTTTCTCGAAGATGAAGGAATTCTTGTAACAAAACAGCCTGTGAGGTGTCAGATTTCTTGAATTTTGTTAGTGACTTGTTGAAACTTGGAGGTGGATGCCATGGAGGCAGCCTTTGCTTAAATTCCATTACCTTGCAATCGTATTCAGCAAAGTTGCATCGTTTAACTTCCTGAGAGATGCGCATACAAAAAGGAAGTAATTGTGACGGTTTATTCAAAAATTGTTGCTTGTATTGAGTGTCCTGCACACATTC